>NC_090340.1:65137098-65396348 GCF_035084215.1 Heptranchias perlo | reverse complement strand
TGAGGGGAGGAGCAGGAGGAGGGCGAGGGGAGGGGAGGAGCAGGAGGAGGGGAGGAGAGGAGCAGGAGGAGGGCGAGGGGAGGGGAGGGGAGGAGCAGGAGGAGGGGAGGGAGGAGCAGGAGGAGGGGAGGGGAGGAGCAGGAGGGCAAGGGGAGGGGAGGAGCAGGAGGAGGGGAGGGAGGAGCAGGAGGAGGGGAGGGAGGAGCAGGAGGAGGGGAGGGAGGGGAGGAGCAGGAGGAGGGGAGGAGAGGAGCAGGAAGAGGGCGAGGGGAGGGGAGGAGCAGGAGGGCGAGGGGAGGAGCAGGAGGGCGAGGGGCTGCAAAAGCTGGAATGACTCAGGCTGCTCACTGCATCATTTCAGTCCAAAGAGGTGTGTACTCTGTGAGAATTGAGAGAGTTTCTGAAACCCACTCACACTCCTGTGGGTTTTATCTACACTTTGTAATACCAAATTTTATATAATGGAATGAAACAAGGGTGAAAAATTATAGATAATTTCTAAATTCACAAAAATGTTTTCGAGTATGTTTCTGATGTGGGTGAGCAGTTGTGAGAACGAATCCTGTGCTGAATATCACCAGGACCAGGCTCTTCTGATGTCACTTTCACCCTGCAGGAGCGGCCCTTAGAACAGAACTACAAGAAAATGAGCACAATTCCACCAAAAACAATCAGTTTAACCTGAAGTAAAAAGTGTGCAGTCACAGTAGAATTCTCCCCTCACAAGCCACCCTGAGTAAAAAAATAACAAACTCAGTTAAGTGTCCGAGACTGGTTTCTATAGGAGAAAAATAAATCGCACCCAAGCCAATGGGCTTCGGTGTTGTGCGATAATCTTAACCCATTCCCTCAATCTGTTTTCAGCACTGCCATCACATGCAACAAGCCTACAACAAGCGGACTATCACCCTGCTGTTATTAAATGCAAAGTGTTCTCTCCAGACACAACCTAAGTTAGGAAGGATGTGATACTGCTGATTGTTTATGCATCTGTTATTCAGACAGGGTTTCACATTACAAGCTCTGATTTACGTTGCACTGTGCTGATTGCTGCATGACCCACACATTCTGAAGCTATCCTCTGCTCTGTCTGTCCCTGGTTGACAAGGGCTTCTAAAAACAGCTCTGCTCCACTGTGATGTTCTGACTCACTGCACATATTTGCTAATTAACTGATCACTGCCAGACAGGATTCCTTTGAAATCGAGTTCTCCAAAATGTCAACAACATAGCCCATTTCTGGGTACTCGTTCCTCCAGGGCAGTACATTTGGATGAACCAGTGAACCAGTGTCGAGGATGCCAAGTGCATTAATTTAAAGCGAGATCGCACAAAGCCACCTAGTCCTTTTTTAAGGTGAATTGTGAACTCGAGATGAGGGGTGTCACTTAGTGTCAGCAGCAAGTGCTCCCAGGCCAGGTGCAGCACAGTTTCAGGAGTGCTACCCTCTCCAAAAATGCACCTCAGCACCACTGTACATTTTTTCACTTCCCAAACTACCAATTCTTTTTAAGTAAGACTGCCAATTTAGGGACTGAAATTGCATTGCCCAATGCATGCGGGCCACGGAAAACTTAGATAATGATTAGTAATAAATATAACAGAATTTCATAAATCAATGCTCACAGGCGCACAGATTGTACACTGCAAGATAGCCGAGGATATATTACAGGAGGTCTCAGTGTACTTCAGATTGTATTTGAAATGATCGACCTACTCCATCCCAAGTTAGTGCACACTTTGCTTCAACTGCCCCACAATTATAAGAACAAAAGAACATAAGAAATAGGAGCAGGAGTAGGCCAATCGGCCCCTCGAGCCTGCTCCGCCATTCAATAAGATCATGGCTGATCTGATCCTAACCTCAAATCTAAATTCATGTCCAATTTCCTGCCCGCTCCCCATAACCCCTAATTCCCTTTACTTCGAGGAAACTGTCTATTTCTGTTTTAAATTTATTTAATGATGTCGCTTCCACAGCTTCCTGGGGCAGCAAATTCCACAGACCTACTACCCTCTGAGTGAAGAAGTTTCTCCTCATCTCAGTTTTGAAAGAGCAGCCCCTTATTCTAAGATTATGCCCCCTAGTTCTAGTTTCACCCATCCTTGGGAACATCCTTACCGCATCCACCCGATCAAGCCCCTTCACAATCTTATATATTTCAATAAGATCGCCTCTCATTCTTCTGAACTCCATTGAGTAGAGTCCCAATCTACTCAACCTCTCCTCATATGTCCGCCCCCTCATCCCCGGGATTAACCGAGTGAACCTTCTTTGTACTGCCTCGAGAGCAAGTATGTCTTTTCTTAAGTATGGACACCAAAACTGTACGCAGTATTCCAGGTGCGGTCTCACCAATACCTTATATAACTGCAGCAATACCTCCCTGTTTTTATATTCTATCCCCCGAGCAATAAAAGCCAAGATTCCGTTGGCCTTCTTGATCACCTGCTGCACCTGCATACTAACTTTTTGATTTTCTTGCACTGGGACCCCCAGATCCCTTTGTACTGCAGTACTTTCCAGTTTCTCGCCATTAAGATAATAACTTGCTCTCTGATTTTTCCTGCCAAAGTGCATAACCTCACATTTTTCAATATTGTATTGCATCTGCCAAATCTCCGCCCACTCACCCAGCCTGTCTATATCCCCTTGTAGGTTTTTTATGTCCTCCTCACTCTCCACTTTCCCTCCTATCTTTGTATCATCTGCAAACTTTGATATGTTGCACTCGGTCCCCTCCTCCAAATCGTTAATATAGATTGTAAAGAGTTGGGGACCCAGCACCGACCCCTGCGGAACACCACTGGCTACTGGTTGCCAGTCCGAGAATGTACCATTTATCCCAACTCTCTGCTTCCTGTTAGATAACCAATCCTCCACCCATGCCAGAATATTACCCCCAATCCAGTGATTCTTTATCTTGAGCAATAATCTTTTATGTGGCACCTTGTCGAATGCCTTCTGGAAGTCTAAATACACTACGTCCACTGGTTCCCCTTTATCCACCCTGTACGTTATGTCCTCAAAGAACTCAAGCAAATTTGTCAGACATGACTTCCCCTTCGTAAAGCCATGCTGACTTTGTCCTATTAAATTATGTTTATCCAAATGTTCCGCTACTGTCTCCTTAATAATAGACTCCAAAATTTTACCCACCACAGATGTTAGGCTAACTGGTCTATAATTTCCAGCCTTCTGCCTACTACCCTTTTTAAATAAGGGTGTTACATTAGCAGTTTTCCAATCTGCTGGGACCTTTGCCGAGTCCAGAGAATTTTGGAAAATTATTACCAAAGCATCCACCATCCCTACTGCCACTTCCCTCAAGACCCTTGGATGTAAGCCATCAGGTCCAGGGGATTTATCCGCCTTGAGTCCCATTAATTTACTGAGTACCAATTCCTTAGTGATTTTAATCGTATTTAGCTCCTCCCCCCCCTCGAGCCCCCTGTTTGTCCAGTGTTGGGATATTCTTAGTGTCCTCTACCGTAAAGACTGAAACAAAATATTTGTTCAGCATTTTTGCCATCTCCATGTTTCCCACCATTAATTTCCCGGTCTCATCCTCTAAGGGACCCACGTTTGCCTTAGCCACCCTTTTTCTTTCTATATAAGAGCATCCTTCTCTCTGCTACCTCGATTATAAAACACTCTCGCTCTTATTAATAATTCAGTATGATCCAGTCATAGTGTGATATAATGACAAGTTACAAATAGGCAAAAAGTGCTGTCCAAAAATTAATTATCATTAAACCAGTCTGTAAAGATCCAGAAACAGAACAATGAAACATGAAGGCAGATCATCCACAAATTTACCACAATTTCTTAAATGGGCACGTCTGCTGGGCTGGTTCTGGGTACAAAACCTGATCAGTAAAGCAAGTCTTGTCCACCCTACTCTGTTTTGTTTGGGTGCAATGTGTGTTCCTTTTAAGTGTTAGCTCCAGAGTGATATTCCCATTCCCAGAGTCCATTCTTACCGCCCAGAGTGATATTCCCATTCCCAGAGTCCATTCTTACCGCCCAGAGTGATATTCCCATTCCCAGAGTCCATTCTTACCGCCCAGAGTGATATTCCCATTCCCAGAGTCCATTCTTACTGCCCAGAGTGATATTCCCATTCTCAGAGTCCATTCTTACCGCCCAGAGTGATATTCCCATTCCCAGAGTCCATTCTTACCGCCCAGAGTGATATTCCCATTCCCAGAGTCCATTCTTACCGCCCAGAGTGATATTCCCATTCCCAGAGTCCATTCTTACCGCCCAGAGTGATATTCCCATTCCCAGAGTCCATTCTTACTGCCCAGAGTGATATTCCCATTCCCAGAGTCCATTCTTACCGCCCAGAGTGATATTCCCATTCCCAGAGTCCATTCTTACTGCCCAGAGTGATATTCCCATTCCCAGAGTCCATTCTTACCGCCCAGAGTGATATTCCCATTCCCAGAGTCCATTCTTACCGCCCAGAGTGATATTCCCATTCCCAGAGTCCATTCTTACTGCCCAGAGTGATATTCCCATTCCCAGCGTCCATTCTTACCGCCCAGAGTGATATTCCCATTCCCAGAGTCCATTCTTACTGCCCAGAGTGATATTCCCATTCCCAGAGTCCATTCTTACCGCCCAGAGTGATATTCCCATTCCCAGAGTCCATTCTTACTGCCCAGAGTGATATTCCCATTCCCAGAGTCCATTCTTACTGCCCAGAGTGATATTCCCATTCCCAGAGTCCATTCTTACCGCCCAGAGTGATATTCCCATTCCCAGAGTCCATTCTTACTGCCCAGAGTGATATTCCCATTCCCAGAGTCCATTCTTACTGCCCAGAGTGATATTCCCATTCCCAGAGTCCATTCTTACTGCCCAGAGTGATATTCCCATTCCCAGAGTCCATTCTTACTGCCCAGAGTGATATTCCCATTCCCAGAGTCTATTCTTACTGCCCAGAGTGATATTCCCATTCCCAGAGCCTATTCTTACTGCCCAGAGTGATATTCCCATTCCCAGAGTCCATTCTTACTGCCCAGAGTGATATTCCCATTCCCAAAGTCTATTCTTACTGCCCAGAGTGATATTCCCATTCCCAGAGCCTATTCTTACTGCCCAGAGTGATATTCCCATTCCCAGAGTCCATTCTTACTGCCCAGAGTGATATTCCCATTCCCAGAGTCCATTCATACTGCCCAGAGTGATATTCCCATTCCCAGAGTCTATTCTTATTGCCCAGAGTGATATTCCCATTCCCAGAGTCCATTCTTACTGCCCAGAGTGATATTCCCATTCCCAGAGTCCATTCTTACTGCCCAGAGTGATATTCCCATTCCCAGAGTCTATTCTTACTGCCCAGAGTGATATTCCCATTCCCAGAGCCTATTCTTACTGCCCAGAGTGATATTCCCATTCCCAGAGTCCATTCTTACTGCCCAGAGTGATATTCCCATTCCCAGAGTCTATTCTTACTGCCCAGAGTGATATTCCCATTCCCAGAGCCTATTCTTACTGCCCAGAGTGATATTCCCATTCCCAGAGTCCATTCTTACTGCCCAGAGTGATATTCCCATTCCCAGAGTCCATTCTTACTGCCCAGAGTGATATTCCCATTCCCAGAGTCTATTCTTACTGCCCAGAGTGATATTCCCATTCCCAGAGTCTATTCTTACTGCCCAGAGTGATATTCCCATTCCCAGAGTCTATCCTTACTGCCCAGAGTGATATTCCCATTCCCAGGGTCTACTTTTTTTTTATTCGTTCATGGGATGTGGGCGTCGCTGGCGAGGCCGGCATTTATTGCCCATCCCTAATTGCCCTTGAGAAGGTGGTGGTGAGCCGCCTTCTTGAACCGCTGCAGTCCGTGTGGTGACGGTTCTCCCACAGTGCTGTTAGGAAGGGAGTTCCAGGATTTTGACCCAGCGACAATGAAGGAACGGCGATATATTTCCAAGTCGGGATGGTGTGTGACTTGGAGGGGAACGTGCAGGTGGTGTTGTTCCCATGTGCCTGCTGCTCTTGTCCTTCTAGGTGGTAGAGGTCGCGGGTTTGGGAGGTGCTGTTGAAGAAGCCTTGGCGAGTTGCTGCAGTGCATCCTGTGGATGGTACACACTGCAGCCACTGTGCGCCGGTGGTGAAGGGAGTGAATGTTTAGGGTGGTGGATGGGGAGCCAATCAAGCGGGCTGCTTTATCTTGGATGGTGTCGAGCTTCTTGAGTGTTGTTGGAGCTGCACTCATCCTGGCAAGTGGAGAGTATTCCATCACACTCCTGACTTGTGCCTTGTAGATGGTGGAAAGGCTTTGGGGAGTCACGAGGTGAGTCACTCGCCACAGAATACCCAGCCTCTGACCTGCTCTAGTAGCCACAGTATTTATATGGCTGGTCCAGTTAAGTTTCTGGTCAATGGTGACCCCCAGGATGTTGATGGTGGGGGATTCGGCGATGGTAATGCCGTTGAATGTCAGGGGGAGGTATTCTTACTGCCCAGTATCGCCCACTCTGGGCAGTATTCTTACTGCCCAGAGTGATATTCCCATTCCCAGAGTCTATTCTTACTGCCCAGAATGATATTCCCATTCCCAGAGTCCATTCTTACTGCCCAGAGTGATATTCCCATTCCCAGAGCCTATTCTTGCTGAACACAGAGTCCTGAACCCAAGCACCAACCTGTTCCACACAGCTCCCCCACCACAGAGAAACCAGTACACCCATCGCACATCACCAGCACTTCCTGCCCAAGAGGAAGTGGGAGCTACAGATAAGGTTTGAAGTTATTAAAGTCAATATTAAGGCCAGGGGGCTACAAAGTGCCGAGTAAACAGATACGGTTCCTCGAGCTTGTGCTGATCTTCACTGGCAGACCAAGGTCAGAGTGGAAGTAGGAAAGGCAATGAGGGTTGCCAACACCGGATGGACTTATTCCAGGAGGTTTCATCACATGACCTCCCACTTCCAACTGCCCCACCCCCACCATTGGTCCCCCGACACGACAATCCTCGTGATGCCCCGCCCCCACACTCCCACCATTGGTCCCCCGACACGACAATCCTCGTGATGCCCCGCCCCACACTCCCACCATTGGTCCCCCGACACGACAATCCTCGTGATGCCCCGCCCCACACTCCCACCATTGGTCCCCCAACACGACAATCCTCGTGATGCCCCGCCCCCACACTCTCACCATTGGTCCCCCGACACGACAATCCTCGTGATGCCCCGCCCCACACTCCCACCATTGGTCCCCCGACACGACAATCCTCGTGATGCCCCGCCCCCACACTCCCACCATTGGTCCCCCGACACGACAATCCTCGTGATGCCCCGCCCCCACACTCCCACCATTGGTCCCCCGACACGACAATCCTCGTGATGCCCCGCCCCCACACTTCCACCATTGGTCCCCCGACACGACAATCCTCGTGATGCCCCGCCCCCACACTCCCACCATTGGTCCCCCAACACGACAATCCTCGTGATGCCCCGCCCCCACATGCCCACTATTGGTCACCCAGCATGTCCATCCTCGGGGTGCCCCGCCCCCACACTCCCACCATTGGTTGCCCGGTACGTCCATCCTCGCGGTGCCCCGCCCCCACACTCCCACCATTGCTCGCCCGGTACATCCATCCTCGCGATGCCCCGCCCCCACACTCCCACCATTGGTCGCCCGGTACGTCCATCCTCGCGATGCCCCGCCCCCACACTCCCACCATTGGTTGCCCAGTATGTCCATCCTCGCGATGCCCCGCCCCCACACTCCCACCATTGGTTGCCCAGTATGTCCATCCTCGCGATGCCCCGCCCTCACACTCCCACCATTGGTTGCCCGGTACGTCCATCCTCGCGATGCCCCGCCCCCACACTCCCACCATTGGTTGCCCGGTACGTCCATCCTCGCGATGCCCCGCCCCCACACTCCCACCATTGGTCGCCCGGTACGTCCATCCTCGCGATGCCCCGCCCCCACACTCCCACCATTGGTCGCCCGGTATGCCCATCCTCGCGATGCCCCGCCCCCACACTCCCACCATTGGTCGCCCGGTACGTCCATCCTCGCGATGCCCCGCCCCCACACTCCCACCATTGGTTGCCCAGTATGTCCATCCTCGCGATGCCCCGCCCCCACACTCCCACCATTGGTTGCCCGGTACGTCCATCCTCGCGATGCCCCGCCCCCACACTCCCACCATTGGTTGCCCAGTATGTCCATCCTCGCGATGCCCCGCCCCCACACTCCCACCATTGGTTGCCCAGTATGTCCATCCTCGCGATGCCCCGCCCCCACACTCCCACCATTGGTTGCCCGGTACGTCCATCCTCACGATGCCCCGCCCCCACACTCCCACCATTGGTTGCCCAGTATGTCCATCCTCGCGATGCCCCGCCTTCCCACAGCCTATTGGAAAATTAACCGATTCTTTTTTACCTGATTGAATGATTTTTGACTGAGAGTCAAACAGCCTTTTATTCCAAATCCAATATTTTTACAATTAATAAACAAAAGTGTTCAAAGATAATGAAGGAAACATTAAAAAAATGTTTTAATGCCCCTATGATTTTTCTCCCGGGTTGCTCCTAGCGGAGATTAATCTTGAATTCCTGGAAACTCCAGGATAATCCTGGACAGTTGGTCACCCTCAGGGTAACCAAAGTGGCGAGTGACAGGGAGCTCGGGGTCACACGTGAGGTCAGGTCTTTCAGTGCTGGTGAAAGCTCTACACCCGAAACCTTCACCTCCCTTACTGATTCTGAGGGCTGGGTTGTGTACTTCCAGCATCTTCAGTTTATATTTCATCCTACCACATGTGCCCGCTGGACCCAATCAGTGAGAGAGGATATTAAATTAAATTAGCACTCAGCTCCCAGAAGTGAACGGCTAATTTGCAACCAATTCCTCGATCTGATAAGTGGGACTTTCATCCCATCATGGGCTAGACTGGGACGTGAATCCCAGAGGTGAAAGTGCTGCGTTCTAACGCATTGCAGCCGGTCTCCT
The DNA here is from genome assembly GCF_035084215.1 of Heptranchias perlo. NCBI lineage: Eukaryota > Metazoa > Chordata > Chondrichthyes > Hexanchiformes > Hexanchidae > Heptranchias > Heptranchias perlo. The sequence goes on along the minus strand of NC_090340.1, from coordinate 65,387,359 downwards.
CCTGAATATGTCAGCTTTATATAACTGCTAAGCTGCTGGCATGTGAATCCAGAAGAGTCAGACTGAGGGGACTGCAGATGTGAGTTTAACTGTGCTACTCATTACTAAGTCTTTAAGAGTTCCATTACTAATGGTCTGTGACAAAGGGCTGTCATACCACAGCCTTTCCTCCTGGGAGGCAATTAAACACAACCCCTGCCTGCACAATACTGAAAATCATTTGCTTCTTCAAGACTTCAGCTATTCTCAATAATTACCATGCACAATGTTGCTCACTGTTTGAACCCAACTGAAAATTACCTACATCACAAGCTGTGAATTCTAGATTAAATCACCTAATCTTTTTCATATGTCATCTTAGCTCTAACCTCCTCATGTTAAGCCTTGACAATTCCTCAGGGTCAGTATTAAAGGGGAACATTCCTTGGGGGTGGGAGTGAGAAGGGGATGAAGTCCCCTGAATGAAATGGTTTACAGTGTCCCTTCCATCAGAAGTGAGATTCCTGGAGTCCTGCCTTTTTAGCCAACTGGGCAGAAACAGCAAAAAACTGTAATTCTGGAAATCTGAAATAAAAACAGAAAATGCTGGAAATACACAGCAGATCAGACAGCATCTGTGGAGAGAGCGGAGGGGTTGAGGTCTCAGGTCGATGACCTTTTATCAGAACCACCTGACCTGCTGAGTATTTCCAGCATTATCTGTTTCTGTCCTCCGATATGGTGCAGTGGGTCTGCCTCCAGTTGATCATCACTGCAGAGAGGCGATCATATCCTTCGTAACCCCAGCACAGTCCTGTGTAATCAACAAAAACATCTACTCCCATTTATACAGCACCTTTAATGTAGTGAAACGTCCCGAGGCGCTTCACAGGAACGATTATCAAACAAAATTTGACACCGAGCCACACAAGGAGATATTAGAACAGGTGACCAAAAGCTTGGCCAAAGAGGTAGGTTTTAAGGAGCGTCTTGAAGGAGAAAAAGAGGTAGAGAGGCGGAAAGGTTTACAGATGGAATTCCAGAACTTTGGGCCCAGACGGCTGAAGGCACGGCCGCCAATGGCGGGGCGAAAGAAGGGGTAATAGATAAAAGGCCAGAATTGGAGGAGCGCAGAGATCTCGGAGGGTTGTAGGGCTGGAGGGGGTTACAGAGATAGGGAGGGGTAAGGCCATGGAGGGATTTGAAAACAAGGATGAGAATTTTAAATTCGAGGCGTTGATGGACCGGGAGCCAATGTAGGTCAGTGAGCACAGGGGGTGATGGGTGAACGGGACTTGGTGCGAGTTAGGATACGGGCAGCAGAGTTTTGGGTGAGCTCAAGTTTATGGAGGGTGGAAGATGGGAGGCCGGCCAGGAGAGGATTGGAATAGTCGAGTCTAGAGGTAACAAAAGTGTGGATGAGGATTTCAGCAGCAGATGGGCTGAGCAGGGGCGGAAACGGGAGATATTTTGATATATATTAATAACCTGGACTTGGGTACAGTGGGCATAATTTCAAAGTTTGCAGATGACACGAAACTCGGGAAATGTAGTAAACAATGTGGAGGATGGTAACAGACTTCTGGATGACAGAGACAGACTGATGAAATGGGCGAACATACAACAGATGAAATTTAGTGGAGAGGAATGTGAAGTGATACATTTTGGTAGGAAGAATGAGAAGAGGCAAACCTATTGGAGTTCTTTGAGGATGTAACTAGTAGAATAGATAAAGGGGAACCAGTGGATGTGATGTATTTGGATTTTCAGAAGGCTTTTGATAAGGTCCCACACAAGAGGTTGGTGAACAAAGTTAGAGCACATGGAATTGGGGGTAATATACTGGCATGGATTGAGAATTGGTTAACAGACAGAAAACAGAGAGTAGGAACAAACGGGTCTTTTTCCAGGTGGCAGGCAGTGACTAGTGGGGTACCGCAGGGATCAGTGCTTGGGCCCCAGCTATTCACAATATATATCAATGATTTGGATGAGGGGACCAAATGTAATATTTCCAAGTTTGCTGATGACACAAAACTGGGTGGGATCATGAGTTGTGAGGAGGATGCAAAGAGGCTTCAAGGGGATATAGACAGGCTAAGTGATTGGGCAAGAACATGGCAGATGGAATATAATGTGGAAAAATGTGAAGTTATCCACTTTGGTAGGAAAAACAGAAATGCAGAGTATTTTTTAAATGGTGAGAGATTGGGAACTGTTGATGTTCAAAGGGACCTGGGTGTCCTTGTACATGAGTCACTGAGAGCTAACATGCAGGTGCAGCAAGCAATTAGGAAGGCAAATGGTATGTTGGCCTTTATTACAAGAGGATTTGAGTACAGGAGTAAAGATGTCTTACTGCAATTATATAGGGCCTTGGTGAGACCACACCTGGAGTATTGTGTACAATAGAGGGAGTGCAACGAAGGTTCACCAGACTGATTCCTGGGATGGCGGGATTGTCGTATGAAGAGAGATTGAGTAGACTAGGCCTGTATTCTCTCGAGTTTAGAAGAATGAGAGGTGATCTCATTGAAACATACAAAATTCTTGACAGGGCTCGACAGGGTCGATGCAGGGAGGATGTTTCCCTTGGTTGGAGAGTCTAGAACCAGGGGTCACAGTCTCAGAATAAGGGGTTGGCCATTTAGGACTGAGATGAGGAGAAATTTCTTCACTCAGAGGGTGGTGAATCTTTGGAATTCTCTCCCCCAGAGGGCTGTGGAGGCTCAGTCATTGAGTACATTCAAAACAGAGATTGATAGATTTCTAGATATTAAAGGCATCAAGGGATATGGGGATAGTGCAGGAAAATGGAGTTGAGGTAGAAGATCAGCCATGATCTTGTTGAATGGCAGAGCAGGCTCAAGGGGCCAGATGGCCGACTCCTGCTCCTATTTCTTAGAGAGATCTGGGGTGCACGTACACAAATCTTTGAAGGTGGCAAGTCAAGTTGAGAAGAATGTTGAAAAATTATATGTGATCCTGGGCTTTATTAATTGAGGCATAGAGTACAAAAGCAACAAAGTTATGCTAAACCTTTATAAAACACTTGTTAGTCCTCAGCTGGAGTATTGTGCTCAATTCTAGGCACCACACTTTAGGAAGGATGTCAAGGCCAGGGGAAACAGCCTCTCAGCATCTACCCTGTCAAGCCCTCTCAGAATCTTATATGTTTCAATGAGATCACCTCTCATTCTTCTAAACTCCAGAGAGTATAGGCCCATTCTACTCAACCTCTCCTAATAGGTCAACCCTCTCATCCCAGGAATAACAATCCATGAACTCCCCTGAATGAAATGGGTTTACAGTGTCCCTTCCCTCAGAAGTGAGATTCCTGGAGTCGGGCCTTTTTGGCCAACTGGGCAGAAACAGCAAAATTCTGCAGATGCAGGAAATCATTGCACCGCCTCTAAGGCAAATATATCCTTCCTTAGGTAAGGAGAACAAAACTGTACATAGTACTCCAGGTGAGGTCTCACCAAAGCCCTGTACAATTGCAGCAAGACCTCCTTACTCTGATACTCCAACCCCCTTGCAATAAAGGCCATCACACCACTTGCCTTCCTAATAGCTTGCTGTACCTGCATGCTAACTTTAGTTGTTTCATGCACAAGGACACCCAAATCTCTGAACACCAACATTTAATAGTTTCCCACCATTTAAAAAATATTCCATTTTTCTATTCTTCCTACCAAAGTGAATAACCTCACATTTCCCCACTTTATACTTCATCTGCCACCTTCTTGCCCACTCACTGAACCTGTCTATATCCCTTTACAGACTCTTCGTGTCCTCCTCACAGCTTACTTTCCCACCTAACTTTGTATCATCAGCAAACTTGGATACATTACACTCGGTCCCTTCATCTCAGTCATTAATATAGATTGTAAATAGCTGAGGCCCAAGCACCGATCCCTGTGGCACCCCACTAATTACAGCCTGCCAACCTGAGAATGACCCGTTTATCCCTACTCTCTTTTCTGTACATCAACCAATCCTCTATCCATGTTAATATATTATCCCCAACCCCATGAGCCCTTATCCTATGTGACACCTTATTGAATGCCTTTTGAAAATCCAAATATACTACACCACTGGTTCCCCTTTATCTACCCTGCTGGTTACATCTTCAAAAAACACTAATAGATTTGTCAAACATGATTTCCCTTTCATAAACTATGTTGACTCTGCCTAATCATATTCTGATTTTCTAAGTGCCCTGTTAACACGTCCTTAATAATGGATTCCATTTTCCCAACTACTGATGTCAGGCTAAATGGCCTGTAGTTCCCTGTTTTCTCTCTCTCTCCTTTCTTGAATAGCGGGGTTACATTTGCTACCTTTGCTGGCTTCTAAAACTCTCCCAATCCTCAGGCTTTCTACTCTTCTTGGCAACATTATAAGCCTCTTCTTTTAATCTAATACTATTTTTAACTTATTTAGTTAGTCACGGATGGATCACTTTTCCCGTGGTGTTTTTATTCCTTAATGGAATGTTTATTCGTTGAGAATTATGAAATATTTCTTTAAATGTTTGCCATTGTTTATCTACCATCATATCTTTTAATCTAATTTCCCACCTACCTTAGTCAACTCGCCCCTCATACTCATGTAATTGGCTTTGTTTAAGTTTAAGACTCTAGTTTCGGACTTAAGCGCGTCACTCTTGAACTTAATGTGAAATTCTATCAGATTATGATCACTCTTCCCGAGAGGATCCCTTACTATGAGATTACTAATTAACCCTGGAGGGAACATTTTTTTACACAGCGAGCTGTAGTGATCTGAAATGCATTGCCTGAAAGGGCAGTGGAAGAAGATTCAATAATAACTTTCAAAAAGAAATTAGATAAATACTTAAAGGGAAAAAAATTTGCAGGGCTATGGGGAAAGAGCAGGGGAATGGGACTAATTGGTAGCTCTTTCATAGAGCCGGCAAAGGTACGATGGACCGAATGGCCTCCTCCTGTGCGGTACCCACTATGATACTGTGAACCTCAGTGAACCTCGCTCCCATGAGCCCGGCCCTCGCTGAGGTGTTCTTTGTGAGTGTGACACAGGCCTTACTAAATAACAGTGCAGTCTGTGTTTTTCTCATGCCTGAGTGCAAGCAATAAATGTTAATAGCTCAGCTAGGTCCCAGCAGGATTGGCCCCCTCTCACACGCCTTTGTTAAGTTAGATAGTGTTACACACAGAGCTCAGTGGTGCCTTTATGTAAGAAGAAAAGCTAAGATAAATCAGAAAGGGAATGTGTTGGAGGGGTGGGGAAGTTGAGGATTGTTTTCTAGTTTTGACCCCTCCTTTCTTGCAGCTATTTAATTTGGATTGTGAGCTCAGAAACTGAGAACAAAATCAACAAGCATGACAAATAGGAGAGGTTTTTCTTTCTGACATGGTAGTGGAAATGTAGAGCAGACCAAACATCAGTAATTAGTGCTGGGTCAGTCAACTCCTGTGAAAAAAAAGCGAGATAGTCGATGGGGAATGGGACTGAGGGCTCTCCTTCAGCACAGTGGCTTTCTCCAGTGAGTAGCTGAGCCAATCATACAGCAACTATAAGGTAAAGAAAAATGTCCTCAGGTGTTCCACGAACAGAGGCGAGAGGGAATCGGAGAGGCGAGAGGGAATCGGAGAGGGAATCGGAGAGGCGAGAGGGAATCGGAGAGGCGAGAGGGAATCGGAGAGGCGAGAGGGAATCGGAGAGGCGAGAGGGAATCGGAGAGGCGAGAGGGAATCGGAGAGGCGAGAGGGAATCGGAGAGGCGAGAGGGAATCGGAGAGGCGAGAGGGAATCGGAGAGGCGAGAGGGAATCGGAGAGGCGACCAAAAGGCTGGTCAGAGATGGTTTTGAGAAGGTTTTCTAAAATGGAAAGAAGTGGAGAGAGATGCGGAGAAGCGAATGGAGGGAGTTGCAGAGAGTAGGACTGAGGAGGCGATAAGCTTTACCAGAGTGAAGGAAGGGAAGGGATGTGCAAAAGCAATTAGGAAGGCAAATGGTATGTTGGCCTTTATTACAAGGGGGTGGAGTATAAGAGTAAGGAAGTCTTGCTGCAATTCTACAGGGCTCTGGTGGGACCTCACCTGGAGTACTGTGCACAGTTTTGGTCTCCTTACCTAAGGAAGGATATACTTGCCTTAGAGGCGGTGCAACAAAGGTTCACTAGATTGATTCCTGGGATGAGAGGGTTGTCATATGAGGTGAGATTGAGTAGAATGGGCCTATACTCTCTGGAGTTTAGAAGGATGATGTGAGCTCATTGAAACATATACAATTCTTAGAGGGCTTGACAGGGTAGATGCTGAGAGGCTGTTTCCTCTGGCTGGAGAGTCTAGAACTAGGGGTTATCGTCTCAAGATAAGGGGTCGGCCATTTGGGACTGAGATGAGGAAAAATTTCTTCAATCAGAGGGTTGTGAATCTTTGGAATTCTCTACCACAGAAGGCTGTGAGTATATTCAAGACTGAGATCAATGGGTATTTGGATACTAAGGGAATCAAGGGATATGGGGATCGGGCGGGAAAGTGGAGTTGAGGTCCAAGATCAGCCATGATCTTGTTGAAAGTCGGAGCAGGCTCGAGGGGCCGTATGGCCTACTCCTGCTCTTATTTGGATGTCCAAAGGGACTTAGGGGTTCTGGTACATAGATCATTGAAGTGTCATGAACAGGTGCAGAAAATAATCAATAAGGCTAATGGAATGCTGGCCTTTATATCTAGAGGACTAGAGTACAAGGGGGCAGAAGTTATGCTGCAGCTATACAAAACCCTGGTTAGACCACACCTGGAGTACTGTGAGCAGTTCTGGGCACCGCACCTTCAGAAGGACATATTGGCCTTGGAGGGAGTGCAGTGTAGGTTTACTAGAATGATACCCGGACTTCAAGGGTTAAGTTACGAGGAGAGATTACACAAATTGCGGTTGTATTCTCTAGAGTTTAGAAGGTTAAGGGGTGATCTGATCAAAGTTAGCTACATCATTAAATAAATTTAAAACAGAAATAGACAGTTTCCTAGAAGTAAAGGGAATTAGGGGTTACGGGGAGCGGGCAAGAAATTGGACATGAATTTAGATTTGAGGTTAGGATCAGATCAGCCATGATCTTATTGAATGGCGGAGCAGGCTCGAGGGGCCGATTGGCCGACTCCTGCTCCTATTTCTTATGTTCTTAAAGTTTATAAGATATTAAGGGGAACAGATAGGGTGGATAGAGAGAAACTATTTCCGCTGGTTGGGGATTCTAGGAGTAGGGGGCACAGTCTAAAAATTAGAGCCAGACCTTTCAGGAGTGAGATTAGAAAACATTTCTACACACAAAGGGTGGTAGAAGTTTGGAACTCTCTTCCGCAAAAGGCAATTGATACTAGCTCAATTGCTAAATTTAAATCTGAGATAGATAGCTTTTTGGCAACCAAAGGTATTAAGGGATATGGGCCAAAGGCAGGTATATGGAGTTAGATCACAGATCAGCCATGATCTTATCAAATGGCGGAGCAGGCATGAGGGGCTGAATGGCCTCCTCCTGTTCCTATGTTCCGATGTTCCTATTTCTTTTGTTCTGATGACTTCAGATTTAATGCTTTGGGGGCCAGGGAGCTAATGTAGGTCAGTAAGGATAAGGGTGATGGGTGAGCAGCACTGGATAGGTCCAACAGAGGTTTGAACAAGTTAGAGCTTACTTCGGATGAAGAGTGTTTGAAAAATGAAGTCTGGAAGTAACAGAGGCATGGATAACAATGACAGCAGTAGAGGGGAGGAAGAAGTTGGGAGATATTGCAGAGGTAAATGTAAGTTGTCTTTGTTATAGATAGGATGTGGGCTTTAAAGTTTAGCTCAGAGTCGAACAGGATGCCAGGGTTGTGAATGGACTGGTTCAGCCTGAGAGTGGTTAGGGAGGGGGAATGGTGCCAGTACCAAAATGAAAAAGTCCCAGACCAGAAGAGTCCCAGGTTTGATCCCTGCTCAGTGCTGAGTTAGCTGATCTCAATGGGATAATGGGACAAATGCTATAAGTGACCTTAATGTCTCTGGATCAAGAAGGTGAAAACTCCCAATCCAGTGACCCCTGCTGGAAAATGTGGATCCGGCTCAGCTGAGATACCTCCCACAGTTGAATAGTCCATAATATTCACTGTCTATAAGGTACTGTTGGATGCCCTGCACCAATGGAAGTGTGCCCTAGCACAGGCCAGGGTTTCAGGAGAGGAAGGGAGAGACTTGGTGAGTGGAAATAAAGGGAGTGGACTGAAGGTTCTGGGCACAGTTACTGGTTTACACCGATTCAATACATCCAATTCCAGTTTATAGTCCAGGAAATTCTGGGATTTGCGCTGGTGCTTTGGGAATTGTATTCCACAATTCCACCTCTTTATAATTTGGGCTGGATTTAATGGTGACTGAATAGGTAAAGCTCCATTTTTATTAAATGGGATTTAAGGATTGCCAGGATTTTTTTTGAAGTTGTATTCTGTAATTATGTCCCTTTTCCAATGAAAACTGCAAACCAGTGGTGTTGGTTATTGGGATGAATACATAGACAGATAGCAAATACTACCCGGAAAAGTGCCAGTGGGGCCAATGAAATGCCACTGTACAAACCTGGCAGCTGGGGCCAATAACGCCAATGTAAAGATATCCAGGAATTCCGCTCAAGTACCGAGAGGGTCAGAGTGATTTTACAGAACGCTTCTTCAAGAGATGAAATCAGTGGGGTAGAGTCTGTAATAGTGTAGATTGTAAATGGGCTGTGGAAGGAGATTAATTGGGAGTGAAACCCATCTCGAGCAGTAGTGAATCGGCTGTGGGTTTTGCAAGTGTAATGAGTGTAAACATCTTCAATGTTTCTTCACGTGCTTGGTAATTTCATCCCGTATCGCAGACTCTAGGAGTTTACCAACAATCGATGGAAGACTGGATGCCTTATCATTCCCTGGTCTATCCATCTCTCCTTTTGTCACATTTGTCTCCTCCGGCCCTCTGGCAGAACTATCCTGACCAAAGAGTTCTAAAAATTATGTTCTGAGCCTCCACTACTGCCCCAGCACCCTCAGCTTCTCAGACACAAACCATCCAGTCCCAGAGATTTGTCAACTTAAACTTCAGTCATTTGTGTTACATTTTTGGGTTCCTTTGCCCTTTTCACTCAATATTTTTGGGTTGTGTTTTAGACGACTGTCGTAGGTTGTGTTTTAGACGACTGTCGTAGGTTGTGTTTTAGACGACTGTCGTAGGTTGTGTTTTAGACTACTGTTGTAGGTGAGCCCCAGCTCTCTACACCCTTAAGAATATTTCCACTTGTCCTGATATATCGAGCTCAAAGGTTATAGCGAACTCAGGACAATGAACAGAGAACTTTTTAGATGACATCAGCACTGGTGCGATCTCATGCCTCCTCCAATCTTCCTCGGCTTTGAAAGTGGCAGAATATCACTATACTAGATTCTGCTTTGGGATCTAACTGCCAAACAAATTTATTAAACAATAACAGAACAGGTGAATAATAGCAGAAACATAACATATATATTCACAAGAACTGTGAAACTTTACTGGCTCCTTGTATAGTTGAAAATAATAAACAGGTTCACAGCTATAGTGTGACAACTCTGAGAATTATTCCTTTTCATGTCGTTTTTCTGATCCTTTCTGCACTAAGTACGGAAGCTCGCTGCTTTATCTGGTTCCCTTCAGAGATTCTGGGCAGCAGCCTCTCTTTGAAGCATCCAAATCAAATTCAAATTCACTGATTTGAAAAATTCAGCTGATAAATATCCCTGAGACAGTAATCGGAGATTTGTAAATTTAAATTCAAAAAGATGCCAATCAGACACAAATCTGAACAAATCATGCAGCACATTTGTATTTGAATTGAGTGGTTTAGCTCCTCCCCACTGGGAGATGGGGTGAGGTACAGTCTCACCGGGAGATGGGGTGAGGTACAGTCTCACTGGGAGATGGGGTGAGGTACAGTCTCACTGGGAGATGGGGTGAGGTACAGTCTCACCGGGAGATGGGGTGAGGTACAGTCTCACCGGGAGATGGGGTGAGGTACAGTCTCACTGGGAGATGGGGTGAGGTACAGTCTCACTGGGAGATGGGGTGAGGTACAGTCTCACCGGGAGATGGGGTGAGGTACAGTCTCACCGGGAGATGGGGTGAGGTACAGTCTCACTGGGAGATGGGGTGAGGTACAGTCTCACTGGGAGATGGGGTGAGGTACAGTCTCACTGGGAGATGGGGTGAGGTACAGTCTCACCGGGAGATGGGGTGAGGTACAGTCTCACTGGGAGATGGGGTGAGGTACAGTCTCACTGGGTGATGGGGTGAGGTACAGTCTCACCGGGAGATGGGGTGAGGTACAGTCTCACTGGGAGATGGGGTGAGGTACAGTCTCACTGGGAGATGGGGTGAGGTACAGTCTCACCGGGAGATGGGGTGAGGTACAGTCTCACTGGGAGATGGGGTGAGAACATAAGAACATAACAAATATAAGCAGGAGTCGGCCATACGGCCCCTCGAGCCTGCTCTGCCATTCAATCAGATCATGGCTGATCTTCGACCTCAACTCCACTTTCCCGCCCGATCCCCATATCCCTTGATTCCCTTAGTGTCCAAAAATCTATTGATGTCAGCCTTGAATATACTCAGTGACTGAGCATCCACTGAGTCCTATGGGGTGGAGAATTTCAAAGATTCACAACCCTCTGAGTGAGTGATGAGTTCTTCCTCATCTCGGTTCAAAATAGCCGACCCCTTATCTTGAGACAATGACCCCGAGTTCTGGACGGTCCTGCCGGACATGGCCTCTCAGTATCTACCCTGTCAAGCCCTCTAAGAATTGTATATGTTTCAATGAGATCACCTCTCGTTCTTCTAAACTCCAGAGAGTATAGGCCCATTCTACTCAATCTCTCCTCTTAGGTCAACCCTCTCATCCCAGGAATCAATCGAGTGAACCTTTGTTGCACCGCCTCTAAGGCAAGTATATCCTTCCTTAGGTATGGAGACCAAAACTGTACACAGTACTCCAGGTGCAGTCTCACCAAAGCCCTGCACAATTGCAGCAAGACCTCCTTACTCTTATACTCCAAACCCCTTGCAATAAAGGCCAACATACCGTTTGCCTTCCCAATTGCTTGCTGTACCTGTAAACTATCTGTATTTCGTGTACAAGAACACACAAATCCCTCTGACAACCAACATTTTTTAGTTTCTCACCTTTTAAAAAATATTCTGCTTTTCTATTGCGGCACTGGAGCTGCGGATGGATTCATTAAGGAGCATTCGCGATGCTGAGAACGTCGTGGACAGCACGTTTAGTGAGATGGTCACACCGCAGGTAAAGGTTGTACAGGCAGGAAGTAATTGGGTGACCACCAGGCAGAGTGAGAGGAGCAGGCAGGCAGTGCAGGGGTCCCCTGTGGCCGTCCCCCTCTCAAACAAATATACCGCTTTGGATATTGTTGAGGGGGATGACTTATCAGGGGAAGGCAGCAGCAGCCAACTTCCTGGCACCAGGGGTAGCTCTGCTGCACAGGCTGGGAGGAAAAAGAGTGGAAGAGCTATAGTGGTAGGGGATTCTATCGTAAGGGGAACAGACAGGCGTTTCTGTGGCCGTAAACGTGACTCCAGGATGGTTTGTTGCCTCCCTGGTGCCAGGGTCATGGATGTCACTGAGCGGCTACAGGGCATTCTCAAGGGGGAGGGTGAGCAGGCAGAGGTCGTGGTCCACATTGGGACCAACGACATAGGTATGAAGGGAGATGAGGTCCTGCATCAAGAATTTAGGGAGCTAGGTAGCAGATTAAAGAGCAGGACCTCAAAGGTTGTAATCTCTGGATTACTCCCAGTGCCACGGGCTAGTGAGTATAGAAATAGGAGGATAGAACAGATGAATGCGTGGCTAAAGAGTTGGTGCAGGAGGGAGGGTTTCAGTTTCCTGGATCACTGGGCCTGCTTCTGGGGAAGGTGGGACTTGTACAAGTCGGACGGGTTGCACCTGAACCAGAGCGGGACAAATATCCTTGCGGGGAGGTTTGCTAGCACTGTTGGGGGGGGTTTAAACTAACTTGGCAGGGGGATGGGATACAGAGTGGAGCTACAATAGGGGGTGATGTGCAGCCAAATATAGAGAAAAAAACAAGTCAGCTTGGAAGACAGGGCAAATATGTGAGGGCAAGGCTGGATGGCATCTATTTTAATGCAAGGAGTCTTGCGAATAAGGTGGATGAACTGAAGGTGTTGATAAACACATGGGAGTATGATATTGTTGCTGTCACAGAGACATGGTTGAGGGAGGGGCAAGACTGGCAGCTCAATATTCCGGGGTACAGAATCTTCAGGCGAGACAGAGGGGGAGGTATAAGAGGAGGGGGGGTCGCAATATTAATTAAAGAATCAATTACTGCCATAAGGAGGGATGATATATTAGCAGGTTCCTCAAATGAGGCCATATGAGTGGAGCTTAAAAACAAAAAGGGGGCAAGCACTTTGATGGGAGTGTACTATAGGCCCCCAAACAGTCAGGGGGAGATAGAGGAACAGATATGTAGGCAAATCTCAGAAAATTGTGCAAATAATAGGGTAATAATAGTGGGGGATTTCAACTTCCCCAATATTAACTGGGATACTCAGAGTGTAAAAGGCTTAGAGGGTACAAAATTCTTAACGTGCATCCAGGAGAGCTTTTTGAGCCAGCATGTAGAAAGTCCTACAAGAGAGGGGGCGGTACTGGACCTAATTCTAGGGAATGTGGCCGGCCAAGTGGAAGAAGTGCTAGTAGGTGAGCACTTTGGTGAGAGTGACCATAATTCCGTGAGATTTAAGGTGGTCATGGAAAAGGACAGGGAGGGGCCGGAAATAAAGGTTCTAAATTGGGGGAAGGCCGATTTTAATAGGATAAGGCAGGATCTGGCCAAAATGGACTGGGATCAGCTGCTTGTAGGAAAATCCGCATCGGAGCAATGGGAGTCTTTCAGAAGGGAGATTGAGACCATACAATGGCAACATGTTCCCGTAAAGGTCAAGGGTGGTTCCAAGAACTCCAGGGAACCTTCGATGTCAGGGGATATACGAGAATGGATTAGGAAAAAAAGGAGGGCTTTTGGCAGATACAAAAGGCTAAAGACGGAGGAAGCCCTAGAGGAGTACAAAAAGTGCAGGGGGATACTTAAAAAAGAAATTAGGAGATCAAGGAGGGGCCATGAAATAACACTGGCGAGCAAAATAAAGGAAAATCCGAAGATGTTTTATAAGTATATTAAGGGTAAGAGGATGACTAGGGAAAAAATAGGGCCCATTAGGGACAAAAGTGGCAATCTGTGTGTGGAGCCGGCAGATGTAGGAGGGGTTCTAAATGAATTTTTTGCATCTGTTTTCACTATGGAGAAGGACAATGTAGACATAGAAATACGGCAGGGCGACTGTGATATACTCGAACATATTAACATCGAGCGGGAGGAGGTATTGGCGGTTTTAGCAGGCCTAAAAATGGATAAATCCCCAGGCCCGGACGAAATGTATCCCAGGCTACTGTGTGAGGCAAAGGAGGAGATTGCGGGGGCTCGGACACATATATTCAGAACCTCTCTGGCCACAGGGGATGTGCCAGAGGACTGGAGAACCGCTAATGTAATACCATTATTCAAGAAGGGGAGTAGGGAAAAACCGGGGAACTACAGGCCAGTGAGCCTAACATCAGTGGTAGGAAAATTATTGGAAAAATTTCTGAAGGACAAAATTAGTCTCCACTTGGAGAAGCAAGGATTAATCAGGGATAGTCAACATGGCTTTGTCAAGGGAAGATCATGTCTGACTAATTTGATTGAATTTTTTGACGGCCTGACCAGGCGTGTGGATGAGGGTAACGCAGTGGATGTGGTATACATGGATTTCAGTAAGGCCTTCGATAAAGTCCCCCACAGGAGACTGGTCAAGAAGGTACGAGCCCATGGAATCCAGGGTGCCTTGGCACTTTGGATACAAAACTGGCTTAGTGGCAGAAGGCAGAGGGTGATGGTCGAAGGTTGTTTTTGTGACTGGAAGCCTGTGGCCAGTGGGGTACCACAGGGATCGGTGCTGGGTCCCTTGCTGTTTGTGGTCTACATTAATGACTTGGATATGAATGTAAAAGGTATGATCAGTAAGTTCGCTGATGATACAAAGATTGGTAGGGTGGTAAATAGCGAGGAGGATAGCCTCAGTCTGCAGGACGATATAGATGGGTTGGTCAGATGGGCGGAACAGTGGCAAATGGAATTTAACCCGGAAAAGTGCGAGGTGATGCACTTTGGAGGGACTAACAAGGCAAGGGAATACACAATGAATGGGAGGACCCTAGGCAAGACAGAGGGTCAGAGGGATCTTGGTGTGCAAGTTCACAGATCCCTGAAGGCGGCGGAACAGGTAGATAAGGTGGTAAAGAAGGCATATGGGATACTTGCCTTTATTAGCCGAGGCATAGAATATAAGAGCAAGGAGGTTATGATGGAGCTGTATAAAACACTGGTTAGGCCACAGCTGGAGTACTGTGTGCAGTTCTGGTCGCCACACTACAGGAAGGATGTGATTGCTTTGGAGAGGGTGCAGAGGAGATTCACCAGGATGTTACCAGGGCTGGAGCGCTTCAGCTATGAAGAGAGACTGGGAAGATTGGGTTTGTTTTCCTTGGAGCAGAGGAGGCTGAGGGGGGACATGATTGAGGTGTACAAAATTATGAGGGGCACAGATAGGATGGATACTAAGGAGCTTTTTCCCTTCGTTGAGGGTTCTATAACAAGGGGACATAGATTCAAGGTAAAAGGCGGGAGGTTTAGAGGGGATTTGAGAAAGAACTTTTTCACCCAGAGGGTGGTTGGAGTCTGGAACTCACTGCCTGAAAGGGTTGTGGAGGCAGGAACCCTCACAACATTCAAGAAGCATTTGGATGAGCACTTGAAATGCCATAGCATACAAGGCTACAGACCAAATGCTGGGATATGGGATTAGAGTAGACAGGGCTGATGGCCGGCGCGGACACGATGGGCCGAAGGGCCTCTATCCGTGCTGTATAACTCTATGATTCTATGACACTATTCTTCCTACCAAAGTGAATAACCTCACATTTCCCCACATTATACTCCATCTGCCACCTTCTTGCTCACTCACCTAACCTGTTTATATCCCTTTGCAGACTCCTTGTGTCCTCCTCACAGCTTACTTTCCCATCGAGCTTTGTATCGTCAGCAAACTTGGATACATTACACTCGGTCCCTTCATCTAAGTCATTAATATAGATTGTAAATAGCTGAGGCCCAAGCACCGATCCCTGTGGCACCCCACTAGTTACAGCCTGCCAACCTGAAAATGACCCGTTTATCCCTACTCTCTGTTTTCTGTCCGTTAACCAATCCTCTATCCATGCTAATATATTACCCCCAACCCCATGAGCCCTTATCTTGTGTCACAACCTTTTATGTGGCACCTTATCGAATGCCTTTTGGAAATCCAAATATACGACATCCACTGGTTCCCCTTTATCTACCCTGCTAGTTACATCCTCAAAAAACTCCAACAGATTTGTCAAACACGATTTCCCTTTCATAAACCATGTTGACTCTGCCTAATCATATTCTGATTTTCTAAGTGCCCTGTTACCACTTCCTTAATAATGGATTCGAGCATTTTCCAGATGATTGATGTCAGGCTAACTGGGCTATAGTTTCCTGTTTTCTCTCTCCCTCCTTTCTTGAATAGCGGGGTTACATTTTCGACCTTCCAATCCGCTGGGACTATTCCAGAATCTCGGGAATTCTGGAAGATCACAACCAATGCATCCACTATCTCTGCAGCCACCTCTTTAGAACCCGAGGATGTAGGCCATCAGGTCCAGGGGATTTGTCGGCTTTTAGTCTCATTAATTTCTCCAGTACTTTTTCTTTACTAATCTTAATTACTTTAAGTTCCTCCCTCTCAATGGACCCTTGGTCCCCACTATTTCCGGTTTGTTTTTTGTGACTTCTACTGTGAAGACACAAAATATTTGTTTAATGTCTCTGTCATTTCCTTATTCCCCATTATAATTTCTCCTGTCTCAGCCTCTAAGGGACCCACATTTACTTTTGCTGCTCTCTTCCTTTTTACACACTTGTAGAAGCTCTTACAATCTGTTTTTATATTTCTTGCTAGTTTACTCTCATTCTATTTTCTCCCTCGTAATCAATTTCTTGGTCATCCTTTGCTGCTTTTTAAAACCCTCCCAATCCTCAGGCTTACTACTCTTTTTGGCAACATTGTAAGCCTCTTCTTTTAATCTAATACTATCCTTAGCTTTTCGAGTTAGCCGTAGTTGGATCACTTTTCCCGTGGAGTTTTTATTCCTCAAGGGAACGTATATTCGTTGAGAATTATGAATTATTTCTTTAAATGTTTGCCATTGTTTATCTACCATCATATCTTTGAATCTAATTTCCCAATCTACCTTAGCCAACTCGCCCCTCATACCTATGTAATTGGCTTTGTTTAAGTTTAAGACCCTAGTTTCGGACTTAGTTATGTCACTCCCAAACTCAATATGAAATTCTATCATATTATGATCACTCTTCCCCAGAGGATCCTTAACTATAAGATTACTAATGAACCCTGTCTCATTGCACAATACTAGATCTAAAATAGCCTGTTCCCTAGTTGGTTCCTCGACATACTGTTCGAAAAAACTGTCTCGAGCGCATTCCATGAATTCGTCCTCCGAACTACTTTTGCCAATTTGATTTGCCCAGTCTATATGAAGATTAACGTCCCCCATGATTATTGCATTGTCCTTGTTACATGTTCCTCTCATTTCCTGATTTATACTCTGTCCAACACTATAACTACTTTGAGGGGGCCTGTAAACTATTCCCACCAGGGTTTTCTGCCGCTTGTTATTTCTTAGCTCCACCCATTCTGATTCTACATCCTGATTTTCTGAGCTAAGATCTTTTCTCACTACTGTCTTCATCTCATCCTTTATTATCAGAGCTACCCCACCTCCTTTTCCATTTTGCCTATCTTTTCTTAAAGTCAAGTACCCTGGAATATTTAGTTCCCAACCTGCAACTACGTCTCTGAAATGGCTACCAGATCAAATCCATTTATCTCTATTTGTGCCATTAATTCATCTATCTTCTAATGAAGGCTTTGTGCGTTCAGATATTGCGCCTTGAGTTTGAAGTTTTTACTATTTTTCCCCAATGTGACCTTAGTCACTAATGCCCTATTACCTTTGTTAAACTCTGTCCCTTCCTGACACACTGCTTATTTTTACCCAAATCGCTACTCTGCTCTACAGCCTTGACTTTGTGTTCAGACTTATAAATTACCCTCACCTCAATCCTGCCCTCCCCTTAACTAGTTTAAAGCCCTATCTACCACCCTGGTTATTCGATTCACCAGGGGACTGTGAGGTTACAGTCTCACAATACTGTGATTACGAGCACAGTAATAATGTGTGGCCATGTTTTATCTGCACTGCTGTGGGGTGTGCACGCATTATCAATGAGATGCTTCTTATTATATTACCAACATGACCTTGTGCTCTTGGTATCTTCACAGTACACTATTACAAGAGAGAAAGGGAACGTGACTGTGGTTTGTGTGGAGAGCCAGGTCTATGTATTCAGTCAATTAACTAATGAGGTCACGGCTGGTACCTGGGGCAGAGAGGCAGCTGAGCTTTCTGTGTTGTGTAACCAGGGCAACGCACAAATGGAATTAATTTCTATTTAGCTGAATCTGAGCGAGGCATACACAGGGATGGAGATAGAAAAACAAAGGAAGATAAATCGATTATCGAGTATTTTCTTCTCTGATACTAAAGTTGTGCCAAAGCACAGATCGATAGTCCAACAATTAAATGCTGATCCCACAGGTTAAAAGGGAGAAAGCCCCTTCCCATCCCAAGTCACGTTAAACGTACTGCTCAGATATTTCCTGTCACATGAACCTCTCAATCCAGGCGATAATCTGGCAATGGAACAGGGCAAACTAAGCCCCAGCTGACTGAGCACTGCAGCTTCTCACAAAGACACAGATTTCAAACTGTACCAATCACAGTGCAAACGATGTGTGTACGAGAGAGGGACACCTGATGAACCTGTAGGACAGTGTGTGTAGAATATCTGAAATACCCGATACCTTTCATTGTAACATTCATATAACCTACACCGCTCACTGAAACACTGATATACCCCACACCCCTCACTCTGATATACCCTGCACCCCTCACTGTAACACTGATATACCCCGCACCCCTCACTGTAACACTGATATACCCCACACCCCTCACTGTAACACTGATATACCCCACACCCCTCACTGCAACACTGATATACCCCGCACCCCTCACTGTAACACTGATATACCCCGCACCCCTCACTGTAACACTGATATACCCCACACCCCTCACTGTAACACTGATATACCCCACATCCCTCACTGCAACACTGATATACACCACACGCCTCACTGTAACACTGATATACCCCACACCCCTCACTGTAACACTCTGATATACCCCACACCCCTCACTGTAACACTTAAATACACCCCACACCCCTCACTGTAACACTGATATACCCCACACCCCTCACTGTAACACTGATATACCCCACACCCCTCACTCAAATACACCCCACACCCCTCACTGTAACACTCAAATACACCCCACACCCCTCACTGTAACACTCAAATATACACCACACCCTTCACTGTAACACACTGAGATACCCCACACCCCTCACGGTAACACTCAAATACACCCCACATCCCTCACTGTAACACTCTGATATACCCCACACCCCTCACTGTAACACTGATATACCCCACACCCCTCACTGTAACACTGATATACCCCACACCCCTCACTGTAACACTGATATACCCCACGCCCCTCACTGTAACACTCTGATATACCCCACACCCCTCACTGTAACACTGATATACCCCACACCCCTCACTGTAACACTGATATACCCCACACCCCTCACTGTAACTCTGATATACCCCACACCCCTCACTGTAACACTCTGATATACCCCACACCCCTCACTGTAACACTGATATACCCCACACCCCTCACTGTAACACTGATATACCCCACGCCCCTCACTGTAACACTCTGATATACCCCACACCCCTCACTGTAACACTCAAATACACCCCACACCCCTCACTGTAACACTCAAATATACACCACACCCTTCACTGTAACACACTGAGATACCCCACACCCCTCACGGTAACACTCAAATACACCCCACATCCCTCACTGTAACACTGATATACCCCACACCCCTCACTGTAACACTGATATACCCCACACCCCTCACTGTAACACTGATATACCCCACGCCCCTCACTGTAACACTAATATACCCCACACCCCTCACTGTAACACTGATATAGCCCGCACCCTTCAATGAAACACTGATATAGACCGCACCCTCACTGTAACACTGATATACCCCGCACCCCTCATTGTAACACTGATATACCCCACACCCCTCACTGTAACACTGATATACCCCGCACCCCTCACTGCAACACTGATATACCCCGCACCCCTCACTGTAACACTGATATACCCCACACCCCTCACTGTAACACTGATATACCCCGCACCCCTCACTGTAACACTGATATACCCCACACCCCTCTCTGTAACACTGATATATCCCGCACCCCTCACTGTAACACTGATATACCCCGCACCCATCACTGTAACACTGATATACCCCGCACCCCTCATTGTAACACTGATATACCCCACACCCCTCACTGTAACACTGATATACCCCACACCCTTCACTGTAATACTCTGATATATACCACACCCCTCAATGTAACACTCTGATATAGCCCGCACCCTCACTGTAACTCTGATATTGCCCACAACCCTCACTGTAACAATGATATACACCACACCCCGCTCTGTAACACTTATATATCCCGCACCCCTCATTGTAACACTTATATACCCCGCACTCCTCATTGTAACACTGATGTAGCCCGTATCCCGCACTGTAACACTGAAATACCCCGCACCCCTCATTGTAACACTGATATAGCCCGCACCCCTCATTGTAACACTGATATAGCCCGCACCCTCACTGCAACACTGAAATATCCCGCACCCCTCATTGTAACACTGATATACCCCACACCCCTCACTGTAACACTGATATACCCCGCACCCCTCACTGTAACACTGATATACCCCACACCCCTCACTGTTACACTGATATACACCACACCCCTCACTGTAACACTGATATACCCCACACCCCTCACTGTAACACTCTGATATACCCCGCACCCCTCACTGTAACACTGATATACCCCACACCCCTCACTGTAACACTCTGATATACCCCACACCCCTCACTGTATCACTCTGATATACCCCACACCCCTCACTGTAACACTCTGATATACCCCGCACCCCTCACTGTAACACTGATATACCCCACACCCCTCACTGTAACACTGATATACCCCGCACCCCTCACTGTAACACTGATATACCCCACACCCCTCACTGTAACACTGATATACCCCACACCCCTCATTGTAACACTGATATATCCCACACCCCTCACTGTTACACTGATATACCCCACACCCCTCATTGTAACACTCTGATATACCCCACGCCCCTCACTAACACTCTGATAGACCCCACACCCCTCACTGTAACACTCTGATATACCCCACACCCCTCACTGTAACACTCTGATATACCCCACACCCCTCACTGTAACACTCTGATATACCCCACACCCCTCACTGTAACACTCTGATATACCCCACACCCCTCATTGTAACACTGATATATCCCACACCCCTCACTGTTACACTGATATATCCCACACCCCTAACTGTTACACTGATATACACCACACCCCTCACTGTAACACTGATAGACCCCACACCCCTCACTGTAACACTGATATACCCCACACCCCTCACTGTTACACTGATATATCCCACACCCCTCACTGTTGCACTGATATATCCCACACCCCTCACTGTTACACTGATATACCCCACACCCCTCACTGTAACACTCTGATATACCCCACACCCCTCATTGTAACACTGATATATCCCACACCCCTCACTGTTACACTGATATATCCCACACCCCTCACTGTTACACTGATATACACCACACCCCTCACTGTTACACTGATAGACCCCACACCCCTCGTTGTAACACTGATAGACCCCACACCCCTCAATATGACACTCTCTAATACGTGCTGATCCTTGATATATGACATACTGGGCGCTAAATTGGGCCGTGTAGCGCCCTTTGTTTCGGCGCTACACGGCCTCTCCGACATCCAAGATGGCGTCTTGGGTGTACAGGCACATTTCCTACATGACATGCGCCAGACGCCTCTTGGTATAGGAGTTAGCACAGGCGCAGATAACGTACGCTGAAATCATGTAAAGTAGGGAGAAAATGGCTTCAATCAGTGCCCAACGCTGATTTAAAATGATAAACACCATTTTGGGACTTAACGCTCAACTCAACGCACAGTCTTAACCCCGACCATCTGAACGTGTCTTAGAGTGCCTGGAGGACCCCCCCACCAGTGCTATTTAAAGGGACTAGGCAGGATTTACAGGTTAGTGGCTGGATTATTGCCTCTGGCTGCCGAGACATTTGTAACTGTTTTTGGAGGTCTCCTAGACTTCAATACTAGGATGCGGGGACATAGCCTAACATTTAGAGCCAGGACGTGCAGGAGTGAAGTTAGGAAATGCTTCTACACGTAAAGGGTGGGAGAAGTTTGGAACTCTCTTCTAAGGTCGGCAATTGATGCTTGCTCACTTGTGAATGTTAAATCTGAGATTGATAGATTTCTGTGAACCAAGGGTATTAAGGGATATGGGGCTAAGGCGGGTATATGGAGTTCGGTCACAGGACCACCATGATCTCATTGAATGGCGGAACAGGCTCGAAGGGCTAAATGCCACTGCCACTTGCTGCCTCTTGATATGCGGCACCTTCTCCTGCAAGAAAGCGGGACGTGTGTCTGGGTGATGTGCATGTCATGGTTGAATAGTTGCCAGTGTGTGTGGCCTGTGAGTTGTGGGTGGGCGGCTTGAATCAGTGGTAATGTGTAAGGGTGAGAGGAAGCATATGATTGGAAGAGTTCAGTATTGATGGAAAGAGTTTATTGGTATGTGGGTGATGGGGGTGTCGTGTGTGGTGCAGTCGGGAGGAGACATCACTTGACAGTTGACCTCACTCACCTTGACCACTCATGTCAAAGCAGTGAACTTCTCCCTGCACTGCATCCATCTTCATTATGCTGTTCCCCGGCATTGACTTCCTCCCCCGCTGCCTCCCACTGCCTTTTGGGTATATGTCTGGAGGGCCTCTTGCCCCCCCACCCCGCGGATATAGGATGTCCCTCCTTCTGTCCACCTCTTGCACCCAAGGCCTCTCGTGCATCAGAGGAGAATCTTGGTGCATGCACTCTCACAGGCCTGGTACCAACTCAGATCGGCAGATTGGTGAGGTCTGGTGTGCAGATTGGAGGATGTGGGATTTAGTAGTGTGCAACCTTTATTCAATGTTTTAACATTACTCATCAGTGTGTAAACATAGGGATGGGATCTGTATCTGTGTTTTACGTGTGCGATATCTGATCTCTGTTCAGACTCCGTGCAGACAGTAGACTTTTATTTTCAGCAAATAACAGGTACCCGCTACCTTTAAGAGATTTCTAAGAAACATCCTCCCTTTAAGAGATTGAGTTCCCTCTGGGGGTGGTGCACGGCCTGGAATGGAACGCCGACTGCAGGTAAGTGCTCCCTTGGGTCCAAACTTGTGTCCTGCCTGCCCAGGGTCTGTCGGGTGCGGGGTGGGAGCACATCGTGCTAACACCGCCCAAAACGGACCCTTATCCAATTCTCCCCCCACTGTGTTCATCTGCTGTGCTAATACTGAAACCCAGTATCAGAGTCTTATTTCAATGCTCTGAATGCTACCCAGAGAATCTACGTCAGTGAAACTGTTCAATGGGAGGGCTGAATTGTAAGATTTCTTTGCACGGTACCTGTCTTGAACCAGCCATCTGGTGTAAATGATTCATTTGTTTCTTTTTTTCTGTTCCAATATTCTTGAAATACTGACGGCCCTTTAACCAGCAGCTCTCCCTCCTTGCCTTCCATTCCCGGTCTCACCTACCAACACAAAACAGTGTCACCTCAAAATCTACAGGCACATCAGTGCCACTCGGACAGAGTAGCAGATGGGTAAAAGCTGGCATTCAATCACATAGTGTGTAATATGGATCATGTGTGACTTAGTGTCACTGCTGGAAAGGAACCCTGAACTGTGTGAGAGGCATATCCTTCACAACAGCAACAACTACTTGCATTTATATAGCGCCTTGAATGTAGTTAAACGTCCCAAGGTGCTTTACAGGAGCGATTATCAGACAAAAATTTGACACCGAGTGACTTAAGGAGATATTAGGACAGCTGACCAAAAGCTTGGTCAAAGAGGTAGGTTTTAAGGAGCGTCTTAAAGGAGGAGAGAAAGGGGTAGAGAGGCGGAGAGGTTTAGGGAGGGAATTCCAGAGCTGAGGACCTAGGCAGCTGAAGGCATGGCCGCCAATGGTGGGGCGATGAAAATCGGGAATGCGCAAGAGGCCAGAATTGGAGGGAAGCAGAGATCTCGGAGGGTTGTGGGGCTGGAGGAGGTTACAGAGATAGGGAGGGGCGAGGCCATGGAGGGATTTGAAAACAAGGATGAGAATTTTAAATTTGTGGCATTGCCGGACCGGGAGCCAATGTAGGTCAGTGAGCACAGGGTGATGGGAGAACGGGACTTGGTGCGAGTTAGGATATGGGCAGCAGAGTTTTGGATTACAACACAGGACAATGTGAGGGGTATGTCCATTTGTACATGGGACAATGTGAGGCGTACGTTCGTTTGTACGCGGGACAATGTCAAGGGTACGTCCGTTTGTACACAGGGCAATGTGAGGGTTGTGTCCATTTGTACACGGGAAAATGTGAGGGGTATTTCCAACTGTACACAGGACAATGTGAGGTGTATGATCGTTTGTACATGGGACAATGTGAGGGGTACGTTCGTTTGTACATGGGACAATGTGAGGGGTACATCCATCTGTACACGGGACAATGTGAGGGGTACATCCATCTGTACACGGGACAATGTGAGGGGTACATCCATCTGTACACGGGACAATGTGAGGTGTATGATCGTTTGTACATGGGACAATGTGAGGGGTACATCCATCTGTACACGGGACAATGTGAGGGGTACGTCCATCTGTACACGGGACAATGTGAGGGGTACGTCCATCTGTACACGGGACAATGTGAGGGGTACATCCATCTGTACATGGGACAATGTATGGGGTACATCCATCTGTACATGGGACAATGTGAGGGGTACATCCATCTGTACACGGGACAATGTATGGGGTACATCCATCTGTACATGGGACAATGTGAGGGGTACGTCCATCTGTACACGGGACAATGTATGGGGTACATCCATCTGTACATGGGACAATGTATGGGGTACATCCATCTGTACATGGGACAATGTGAGGGGTACATCCATCTGTACACGGGACAATGTATGGGGTACATCCATCTGTACATGGGACAATGTGAGGGGTACATCCATCTGTACATGGGACAATGTGAGGGGTACGTCCACCTGTACACGGGACAATGTGAGGGGTACGTCCACCTGTACACGGGACAATGTGAGGGGTACGTCCACCTGTACACGGGACAATGTGAGGGGTACGTCCACCTGTACACGGGACAATGTGAGGGGTACATCCATCTGTATACGGGACAATGTGAGGGGTACGTCCACATGTACACGGGACAATGTGAGGGGTACGTCCAACTGTACACGGGACAATGTGAGGGGTACGTCCACCTGTACACGGGACAATGTGAGGGGTACATCCACCTGTACACGGGACAATGTGAGGGGTACGTCCATCTGTATACGGGACAATGTGAGGGGTACGTCCACATGTATACGGGACAATGTGAGGGGTACGTCCACCTGTACACGGGACAATGTGAGGGGTACGTCCACCTGTACACGGGACAATGTGAGGGGTACGTCCATCTGTATACGGGACAATGTGAGGGGTACGTCCACATGTATACGGGACAATGTGAGGGGTACGTCCACCTGTACACGGGACAATGTGAGGGGTACGTCCATCTGTATACGGGACAATGTGAGGGGTACGTCCACATGTATACGGGACAATGTGAGGGGTACGTCCACCTGTACACGGGACAATGTGAGGGGTACGTCCACCTGTACACGGGAGATGCAGGTAGCCTGGTCCAGGGGCACCTCAGCCGGCAGGATTCCTGTTTTCTCTGGTGCTCTGGAATCCCTGGTTGGAGAAGAAAAATAACTAACACAGGCATTGCTGGAGGAGGGGACTAAATAAAGCAAACAGACCCTGTACTTAGGCACTAATTTTCTCCCCATACACTGAAGTGTTTGTTTGTAGGAAACGGTTGGGATAAAGGGATCTCCTTCTCCCCATCGACTCTCCCGCTGATATGTGAAACTCTCAATCATCGCGCATGCACCATCCCACCTCCAACTTCACACTGATGCTGGGCTCACCTCTGAAATTTACTTGGTGATATTTTGGGCACTGACTCCAGCCTGTCATGGCCTCGGATCTAATCTGAAACCGTTCTGAAGTGAGGCAGGTCTTTCCGAACCACTGCCGTTCCAGTCAATAGAAAACATCTCAGAGCTAAATTAAACTGAGACAGCTGAAATCTGATATGATGAATGTGTTGCTGGCAGCTGGAGTGTTTAGCTCTCTCTCTGTCAGTAGGAAATTATTTGCAGCACATTTTAACACAGTCACACTGTGGGCCTTCTAACAGCTGCTCAGCTACAGTTACAGATGTGCTGAATTAGAGACGGTTACAACCAAACCATTTTAGGAACTCATTTACATAAAATACAACTAATACTCCAATCTGGTCTAGAAAAGGGCAGCCAGCTCTTCAAGAATAATCTTTACATCAGCCTTTGTACACAGACCCTGTACATGGAGTCCACTATTTCCTCCAGACCCTGTACACAAACCTGTACACAGACCCGCTCCTCCTTACAGACCCTGTACACAGATTCAGTACACAGACCAGCTCCTTCCTATGGACCATGTACATAGACCCTGCACACAGACCTGCTCCTCTCTACAACCCTGTACACAGACCCTGTACACAGACCCTGTACACAGACCCACTCCTCTCTACAACCCTGTACACAGACCCTGTACACAGACCCGCATCTTCCGAAATGGTGTCAGCCGTGGCTCAGTGGCTCCGTTTGCATCTGAGTCAGAAGGTTGTTGGTCCAAGGCCCACTCCAGAGATTTGAGCACCTAATCTCGGCTGATATTCTAGTGCACTACATAGGGAGTGCTGACCTGTTGGAGGAGCTGTCTTTCAGATGAAATCCTAAACCAAGGCCCAGTCCACCATCTCAGGTGGATGTAACAGATGTCACGGCACTATTCGAAGAGGAGCCGGGGAGAACGCCCGATGTCTCGCCAATATTTATCTATCAACTAACAACATTAAAAAAAAAGTCCAGCTTTCCCCCATTGTCCAGCTATCGTCCATTGTCCAGCTATCCCCCATTGTCCAGCTATCCCCCATTGTCCAGCTATCGTCCATTGTCCAGCTTTCCCCCATTGTCCAGCTATCCCCCATTGTCCAGCTTTCCCCCCATTGTCCAGCTATCCCCCATTGTCCAGCTATCGTCCATTGTCCAGCTATCGTCCATTGTCCAGCTATCGTCCATTGTCCAGCTATCGTCCACTGTCCAGCTTTCCCCCATTGTCCAGCTATCGTCCATTGTCCAGCTTTCCCCCATTGTCCAGCTTTCCCCCCATTGTCCAGCTTTCCCCCCATTGTCCAGCTATCCCCCATTGTCCAGCTATCGTCCATTGTCCAGCTTTCCCCCATTGTCCAGCTATCGTCCATTGTCCAGCTATCGTCCACTGTCCAGCTTTCCCCCACTGTCCAGCTATCGTCCATTGTCCAGCTATCCCCCATTGTCCAGCTTTCCCCCATTGTCCAGCTTTCCCCCATTGTCCAGCTATCGTCCATTGTCCAGCTTCCCCCCATTGTCCAGCTTTCCCCCCATTGTCCAGCTATCGTCCATTGTCCAGCTTCCCCCCACTGTCCAGCTTCCCCCCACTGTCCAGCTTCCCCCCACTGTCCAGCTATCGTCCACTGTCCAGCCTTCGTCCATTGTCCAGCTATCGTCCATTGTCCAGCTATCCCCCCATTGTCCAGCTATCCCCCCATTGTCCAGCTTTCGTCCACTGTCCAGCTATCGTCCACTGTCCAGCTTTCCCCCATTGTCCAGCTTCCCCCCATTGTCCAGCTTCCCCCCATTGTCCAGCTAGCCCCCATTGTCCAGCTATCCCCCACTGTCCCGCTATCCCCCACTGTCCAGCTTTCCCCCATTGTCCAGCTATCCCCCACTGTCCCGCTATCCCCCACTGTCCCGCTATCCCCCATTGTCCAGCTTTCCCCCATTGTCCAGCTTTCCCCCCATTGTCCAGCTTTCCCCCCATTGTCCAGCTTTCCCCCCATTGTCCAGCTTTCCCCCCATTGTCCAGCTTTCCCCCCATTGTCCAGCTTTCCCCCCATTGTCCAGCTTTCCCCCCATTGTCCAGCTTTCCCCCAATGTCTGGCTCCATGGGACTGGCCTTGCATGGTTCTATTCATACCTGTCCAGACAGAGCCAGTGTCTCCCCAGCAGTGACTTGCCCTGCTTCCTCCACACAGTCGCCTCTGGAGTCCCCCAAGGCTCCAATCCTGGTCCCCTCCTCTTCCTTATCTTTCTCTGCCCCTTGGTGACATCATCTGCAGTTACAGGCTCAGCTTCTACACACACGTTGGTGAAACACGCTCTATCGCCCCATCACTTCTCTCAAACCCCACAACCACCTCTGGACTTTCTGTCCGACATCAAATACTGGATAAGTCATAACTTCCTTCAACTGAACATCAGGAAGACCGAAGCCATTGTTTTTGGGTCCTGCCATAAACTGCCCCGTCGCCTTTGATACGATCACTCTCCCCAGCCACTTGCTTAGGCTGAACTAACGTTCGACTCTGAGCTCAGCTTCAAATACCACATCCTGTCCATCACTAAATCCACTTACTTCCACCTCTGCAACATTACCTGTCTCCGTCCCTTCCCCAAACCCCACCGCTGAAAAACTTATCCACGCTTTTGGCACCTTCAGACTCGATTACTCCAACATTCCCCATCCTGGCCTTTGACCATCCACCCCTCAATAAACTCCAACTTGGCCAAATGTAGCTGCCCACATCCTGTCCTGCAGTAAATAACCTCTCCTCCTCACTGACTGGCACTGGCTCCATGCTCCTTGTCTGCCAACGCATCCAATTTAAAATCCTTGTCTTCAAATCCTTCCACGGCCTTGCACCCAGTACCTCTCGAACTTCCTCCCATACATCCCTCCCACACCCTTCGGCCGTCTGTGCATCCTCCTGTCCCCTCACCCTGCTCTGGGTCGTAGAGCTTTCAGTCACCTCAGTCCTATTCGCTGGAACTCACTCCCTAAAACTCGTTACACATACTACAGAATATTTATTGCACTGCATTGAAAGGGCACAGCAGCCTCTCCATTATAATATCACAGGATTATAATGGAGAGCCACGGTTAAAAAATAATCTCAGTCATAATTATATTCAATGGGGCTGACACTCCCAGTGCAGTACTGAGGGAGCGCTGCACTGTTGGAGGTGCCATCTTTTAGATGAGATGTTAAACCGAGGCCCTGCCTGCCTGTTCAGGTGGATGTAAAAGGAGCTTTCCTGGTGTCCTGTGTCTCCCATTCCTCCTTCCACCAACATCACCTAAACAGATTTACTGGTCATTTATCTCATTGTTGTGCGCGAATTGGATGCCACATTTGATTACATAACTAGTGACTACACCTCAGAAGTAATTCACTGGCTGCAATAATTTGTTATGTTCCAGGGACGTCAAAGGCACCATATAAATGCAAGTTCTTCCTTTAATTTCTGCACCGTCTAATGAGGTACATATATGATCGAGGTTCCAGCTATCCACAACATTCTTGTAAAAATTGATCTCCCCTCCTCAGGTTTTCATATTGCAGTATCTAAAAGGCTGATTTATCAGCTCTACGTCCACCTGTACAGACTGAACCTGGAGTAATAGGTCCCACCTGTACAGACTGAACCTGGAGTAATAGGTCTCACCTGTACAGACTGAACCTGGAGTAATAGGACTCACCTGTACAGACTGAACCTGGAGCAATAGGTCCCACCTGTACAGACTGAACCTGGAGTAATAGGTCTCACCTGTACAGACTGAACCTGGAGCAATAGGTCTCACCTGTACAGACTGAACCTGGAGTAATAGGTCTCACCTGTACAGACTGAACCTGGAGTAATAGGTCTCACCTGTACAGACTGAACCTGGAGTAATAGGTCTCACCTGTACAGACTGAACCTGGAGTAATAGGACTCACCTGTACAGACTGAACCTGGAGCAATAGGTCCCACCTGTACAGACTGAACCTGGAGTAATAGGTCTCACCTGTACAGACTGAACCTGGAGTAATAGGACTCACCTGTACAGACTGAACCTGGAGCAATAGGTCCCACCTGTACAGACTGAACCTGGAGTAATAGGTCTCACCTGTACAGACTGAACCTGGAGCAATAGGTCCCACCTGTACAGACTGAACCTGGAGTAATAGGTCTCACCTGTACAGACTGAACCTGGAGTAATAGGACTCACCTGTACAGACTGAACCTGGAGCAATAGGTCCCACCTGTACAGACTGAACCTGGAGTAATAGGTCTCACCTGTACAGACTGAACCTGGAGCAATAGGTCCCACCTGTACAGACTGAACCTGGAGCAATAGGTCCCACCTGTACAGACTGAACCTGGAGTAATAGGTCTCACCTGTACAGACTGAACCTGGAGCACCAAAGTCCCACGCTGTCTGTTTATCTGTCTCTCTGAGCTCATGATCTAACCCAAATTCTACCAATAACTAAAGCACCTGTCACTCTCCTGCCACCAACTCTCCTAGAACGAGAGGCCCTGGTGTGGGTCTGTGGAGGTGTTTGCCCGCTGGAAGCAGGGCAGCATTCTTGTTGGTGTCAAAACCTCTACTGTCATCCTCTGGAGTGACAGTTCTAGTCTGAATGAGTGTCTTGTAAACGCATGATTTTTTTCTTGCTCTCTTTTGCCTTCCATCTCTCTGTTACTCCTGTTTCTATCTAACAGCTGTTTGGGAGAGTACATAGCCAGATTGTGCAGGGGAAGTGAGGGAACAAGGTTTGCTGTCCAAGAGACAGCGGCATAGGGGAGAACAATGACATAATCCAGAAACCAGTGGCATGGCTCTGTAACTGTGCCAAGTCTGGGATTGATGTGAAACATTCCCACTTGTGTGTTCTGAGCTTTGCCAAGCAATTATATTGCTCAGTTTAAAAGGCACCAGGTTCCTGCATCTGACTGCAGCACAGAAACTCTTAACTGATGATGAGAATCATTATTAATGACTGGTTTGGCTATGAGATAAGAGATCCAGAGAAAGAAAAAAACTTGCATTTATTTAGGACCTTTCACCACCTCAGGATGTCCCAAAGTGCCTGACAGCCAATTACACACTCAGCCCCTTCCACTGACCCGGCACGGAATGGGACACACTCAGCCCCTTCCACTGACCCGGCACGGAATGGGACACACTCAGCCCCTTCCACTGACCCGGCACGGAATGGGACACACTCAGCCCCTTCCACTGACCCGGCACGGAATGGGACACACTCAGCCCCTTCCACGAACCCGGCACGGAATGGGACACACTCAGCCCCTTCCACTGACCCGGCACGGAATGGGACACACTCAGCCCCTTCCACTGACCCGGCACGGAATGGGACACACTCAGCCCCTTCCACGAACCCGGCACGGAATGGGACACACTCAGCCCCTTCCACTAACCCAGCACGGAATGGGACACACTCAGCCCCTTCCACTGACCCGGCACGGAATGGGACACACTCAGCCCCTTCCACTAACCCAGCACGGAATGGGACACACTCAGCCCCTTCCACTAACCCGGCACGGAATGGGACACACTCAGCCCCTTCCACTAACCCGGCACGGAATGGGACACACTCAGCCCCTTCCACTGACCCGGCACGGAATGGGACACACTCACACTCAGCCCCTTCCACTGACCCGGCACGGAATGGGACACACTCAGCCCCTTCCACTGACCCGGCACGGAATGGGACACACTCACACTCAGCCCCTTCCACTGACCCAGCACGGAATGGGACACACTCAGCCCCTTCCACTGACCCGGCACGGAATGGGACACACTCAGCCCCTTCCACTGACCCAGCACGGAATGGGACACACTCAGCCCCTTCCACTGACCCAGCACGGAATGGGACACACTCAGCCCCTTCCACTGACCCGGCACGGAATGGGACACACTCAGCCCCTTCCACTAACACAGCACGGAATGGGACACACTCACACTCAGCCCCTTCCACGAACACAGCACGGAATGGGACACACTCAGCCCCTTCCACTAACCTGGCACGGAATGGGACACACTCACACTCAGCCCCTTCCACGAACCCTGCACGGAATGGGACACACTCACACTCAGCCCCTTCCACTAACACAGCACGGAATGGGACACACTCACACTCAGCCCCTTCCACTAACCTGGCACGGAATGGGACAAACTCACACTCAGCCCCTTCCACTAACCTGGCACGGAATGGGACAAACTCACACACTCAGCTCCTTCCATTACCTCTGTTTCAAAGAGCCAGCAAAGGCATGATGGGCCGAATGACCTCCTTCTGTGCCATATCATTTAATGATACGATGATGACCTTAATCTTCAATATCATTCAGGCTACTTTCTACCCAGTTTAGACGTGAGATTCCACTGCTTTCACACCTCATATCGAGGGCCCAGCTTTTGAAAGATATTGGGTCTGCCCTCAGTGCAGTGAAGTACACAGACTGTGGTACCACGGTATCCAAAGACCAAATATACCATAACAAAACCAGACTGCGCCAAATATACCATAACAGAACCAGACACTGCCAAATATACCATAACAGAACCAGACACTGCCAAATATACCATAACAAAACCAGACACTGCCAAATATACCATAACAGAACCAGACACTGCCAAATATACCATAACAGAACCAGACAGCGCCAAATATACCATAACAGAACCAGACACTGCCAAATATACCATAACAGAACCAGACACTGCCAAATATACCATAACAAAACCAGACACTGCCAAATATACCATAACAGAACCAGACACTGCCAAATATACCATAACAAAACCAGACACTGTCAAATATACCATAACAGAACCAGACACTGCCAAATATACCATAACAGAACCAGACAGCGCCAAATATACCATAACAGAACCAGACACTGCCAAATATACCATAACAGAACCAGACACTGCCAAATATACCATAACAAAACCAGACACTGCCAAATATACCATAACAGAACCAGACTGTGCCAAATATACCATAACAGAACCAGACTGTGCCAAATATACCATAACAGAACCAGACACTGCCAAATATACCATAACAGAACCAGACACTGCCAAATATACCATAACAAAACCAGACACTGCCAAATATACCATAACAAAACCAGACACTGCCAAATATACCATAACAGAACCAGACTGTGCCAAATATACCATAACAGAACCAGACTGTGCCAAATATACCATAACAGAACCAGACTGTGCCAAATATACCATAACAGAACCAGACTGTGCCAAATATACCATAACAAAACCAGACACTGCCAAATATGCCATAACAGAACCAGACTGTGCCAAATATACCATAACAGAACCAGACACTGCCAAGTCCCTTCCCCAAGGGAAGAAGCAAAAGTGGAAGGCAGAGAAAACAAGGGCGAAAAACAAATAGGGCCATAGCGCAAAATAAATCTAAGATGACTAGCAATCTTAAAAAGACAAGCCTGATGGCATTGTGTCTTAATGCGCGGAGCATTCGCAATAACCTAGATGAATTAACAGCTCAGATAGATATTAACGGTTATGATATAGTTGCGATTACGGAGACATGGCTGCAGGGTGACCAAGGATGGGAACTGAACATCCAGGGGTATTCAATATTTAGGAAGGACAGGCAAAAAGGGAAAGGAGGTGGGGTAGCGTTGTTAGTAAAAGAGGAAATCAATGCAATAGTGAGGAAGGATATTGGCTCGGAAAATCACGATGTGGAATCTGTATGGGTGGAGCTAAGAAACACCAAGGGGCAGAAAACGTTGGTGGGGGTTGTCTATAGGCCCCCAAACAGTAGTGAAGATGTAGGGAAGGGCATTAAACAGGAAATCAGAGATGCATGCAAGAAGGATACAACTATAATCATGGGCGACTTTAATCTACATATAGATTGGTCAAACCAAATGAGCAATAATACTGTGGGGGAGGAATTCCTGGAGTGTGTACGTGATGGTTTTCTAGACCAATACGTTGAGGAACCAACTAGAGAACAGGCGATCCTAGACTGGGTATTGTGCAATGAGAAAGGATTAATTAACAATCTTGTTGTGCGGGGTCCCTTAGGGAACAGCGACCATAACATGGTAGAATTCCTCATTAAGATGGAGAGTGAAGTAGTTGAATCCGAAACTAGGGTCCTGAATCTAAATAAAGGAAATTACGAAAGTATGAGGTGCGAGTTGCCTATGATAGATTGGGGAACTTTACTAAAAGGGATGATGGTGGATAGGCAATGGCTAATATTTAAAGAACGTATGCAGGAATTACAACAATTATTCATTCCTGTCTGGTGCAAAAATAAAACAGGAAAGGTGGCTCAACCGTGGCTTACAAAAGATATTAGGGATAGTATTAGATCCAAAGAGCGGACAAATAAAATTGCCAGAAAAAGCAGCAAGCCTGAGGATTGGGAGCAGTTCAGAATTCAGCAAAGGAGGACAAAGAGATTGATTAAGAGGGGAAAAATAGAGTATGAGAGTAAACTAGCAGGGAACATAAAAACTGACTGTAAAAGTTTCTATAAATATGTCAAGAGAAAAAGATTAGTGAAGACAAAAGTAGGTCCCTTACAGTCAGAAATGGGGGAAATTATAATGGGGAACAAAGAAATGGCAGAACAATTAAACACATACTTTGGTTCTGTCTTCACAAAGGAGGACACAAATAACCTCCCGGAAATGTTAGGGAACCAAGGGTCTAGTGAGAGGCAGGAACTGAAGGAAACCAGTATTAGTAAAAAAAATAGTGCTGGGGAAATTAATGGGGCTCAAGGCTGACAAATCCCCAGGGCCTGATAATCTACATCCCAGAGTACTAAAGGAAGTGGCCCTGGAAATAGTGGATGCATTGGTGATCATCTTCCAAAATTCTATAGACTCTGGAACAGTTCCTACAGATTGGAGGGTGGCAAATGTAACCTAACTATTTAAAAAAGGAAGGAGAGAAAAAACAGGGAATTACAGACCAGTTAGCCTAACATCAGTAGTGGGGAAAATGCTAGAGTCTATTATAAAAGATGTGATAACAGAACACTTGGAGGGCATTAACAGGATTGGACAAAGTCAGCATGGGTTTATGAAAGGGAAATCATGCTTAACAAATCTACTGGCGTTTTTTGAGGATGTAACTAGTAGAATAGATAGGGGAGAACCAGTGGATGTGGTGTATTTGGATTTTCAGAAGGCTTTTGATAAGGTCCCACACAAGAGGTTAGTGTGCAAAATTAAAGCACATGGGATTGGGGGGAATATATTGGCATGGATTGAAAACTGGTTGACAGACAGGAAACAGAGAGTAGGAACAAACGGGTCTTTTTCCGGGTGGCAGGCAGGGACTAGTGGGGTACCGCAGGGATCAGTGCTCGGGCCCCAGCTATTCACAATATATATCAATAATTTGGAAGAGGGAACTAAATGTAACATTTCCAAGTTTGCAGACGACACAAAGCTGGGGTGGAATGTGAGCTGTGAGGAGGATGCAAAGAGGCTCCAATGTGATTTAGACAAGTTGGGTGAGTGGGCAAGAACATGGCAGATGCAGTATAACGTGGATAAATGTGAGGTTATGCACTTTGGTTGTAAAAACAGAAAGGTAGATTATTATCTGAACGGTGATAGATTGGGAAAAGGGGAGGTGCAACGAGACCTGGGTGTCCTTGTACACCAGTCGCTGAAAGTGAGCATTCAGGTGCAGCAAGCAGTTAGGAAGGTGAATGGTATGTTGGCCTTCATTGCAAGAGGATTTGAGTACAGGAGCAGGGATATCTTACTGCAGTTATACAGGGCCTTGGTGAGACCACACCTGGAGTATTGTGTGCAGTTTTGGTCTCCTTATCTGAGGAAGGATGTCCTTGCCATGGAGGGAGTGCAACAAAGGTTTACCAGACTGATTCCTGGGATGGCAGGACTGACGTATGAGGAGAGATTGGGTCGACTAGGCCTATATTCACTAGAGTTTAGAAGAACGAGAGGTGATCTCATCGAAACACATAAAATTCTAACAGGACTAGACAGACTGGATGCAGGGAGGATGTTCCCGATGACTGGGGAGTCCAGAACCAGGGATCACAGTCTCAGGATACGGGGTATGCCATTTAGAACCGAGATGAGGAGAATTTTTTTCACTCAGAGGGTGGTGAACCTGTGGAATTCTCTACCACAGAAGGCAGTGGAGGCCAAGTCATTAGATGTATTCAAGAAGGAGATAGATATATTTCTTAATGCGGAAAAAGCGGGAACAAGGTACTGAGTTGGACGATCAGCCATGATCATTTTGAATGGCGGAGCAGGCCCGAAGGGATGAATGGCCTACTCTTGCTCCTATTTTCTATGTTTCTATGTTAAGTGCACCATAACAGAACCAGACAGCGCCAAATACACCATAATAGAGCCAGACACCATCAAATACACCATAATAGAGCCAGACACCATCAAATACACCATAACAGAACCAAATACCACCAAATACACCATAACAGAACCAGACAACGCCAAACACATGATAACAGAACCAGACATCGCCAAATACACCCTAACAGAGACAAACACCAGAACCAGTCAGTAGCAGATACACTGCACAGAATCATGCACTGACAGATACACAGCTCTGCATACTAGTTCGAACAATCAAATTAAATTATCCACAAGATGGAAACGGCTCTGACAATGTTGGACGAGTGGCAGTACATACCAACTTCTGTTCACTATGAGTGCACCGCACAGCGAGGTGCTGGCTCATACTGTCCTTACCTTAGTCTCTCTACTGTTCCCCTCAGCAATGACAGTGTAGGAAGAATGGTTCCTTGTGGAGTTTCCTATTGCAATGCGCACCTCCACTCCTGGCAGTGGGGTCCCAACAGCCCCTGGATACAAAACAAACACTCAATAATACGTCGAGAACAACTATAAATACCCCCTCCCAAGATGCAATAGGTAGTGAGAACCCCCTGTAAAATGGTGGTTATTCTCAGTTACATATCAGTTGATTCGGCAGAACTGTCCCAATATCCCAGAGGCAGGCTTCTGGTCACTTGGGATACTCAGTACAGTAAAACAAGAGGTCCTCGTTCATGTGTGCCTCAATGGCTTCACCCCACCCTACCTCTTTCAACCTTCTTCATCCTACATCCCAGCTCACACTTCCCGCTCTTCAATTCTGGTTCACTGAGCTTTCCTCCTGTCTCTGAGAACATAAAAACATAAGAAATAGGAGCAGGAGTCGGCCATCTGGCCCCTTGAGCCTGCTCTGCCATTCAACAAGATCATGGCTGATCTTCGACCTCAACACCATTTTCCTGCACCATCCCCATATCCCTTGATGCCTTTAATATCTAGAAATCTATCAATCTCTGTTTTGAATGTTCTCAATGACTGAGTCTCCACAGCCCTCTGGGGTAGAGAATTCCAAAGATTCACGCCCTCTGAATGAAGAAATTTCTCCTCATCTCAGTCCTAAATGGCCTACCCCGTATCCTGAGACTGTGACCCCTGGTTCTAGATTCCCCAGCCAGGGGAAACATCCTCCCTGCATCTACCCTGTCGAGCCCTGTAAGAATTTTGTATGTTTCAATGAGATCACCTCTCATTCTTCTAAACTCTACAGAATACAGGCCTCGTCTACTCAATCTCTCCTCATACGATAATCCTGCCATCCCAGGAATCACTCTGGTGAACCTTCGTTGCACTCCCTCTATGGCAAATATATCCTTTCTTAGCTAAGGAGACCAAAACTGCACACAATACTCCAGGTGGTCTCACCAAGGCCCTGTATAATTGCAGTAAGACATCTTTACTCCTGTACTCAAATTTTCATGTAATAAAGGCCAACATACCATTTGCCTTCCTAATTGCTTGCTGCACCTGCATGTTAGATTTCAGTGACTCATGTACAAGGACACCCAGGTCCCTTTGAACATCAACATTTCCCAATCTCTCACCATTAAAAAATATTCTGCATTTCTGTTTTTCCTACCAAAGTGGATAACTTCACATTTTTCCATATTATATTCCATCTGCCATGTTCTTGCCCACTCACTTAGCCTGTCTATATCCCCTTGAAGCCTCTTTGCATCCTCCTCACAACTCACATTCCCACCCAGTTTTGTGTCATCAGCAAACTTGGAAATATTACATTTGGTCCCCTCATCCAAATCATTGATATATATTGTGAATAGCTGGGGCCCAAGCACTGATCCCTGCGGTACCCCACTAGTCAGTCTGCCAACCTGAAAAAGACCCGTTTATTCCTAATCTTTGTTTTCTATCTGTTAACCAATTCTCAATCCATGCCAGTATATTACCCCAACTGCATGAGCTCTGACTTTATTCACCAACCTCCTGTTGGACCTTATCGAAAGCCTTCTGAAAATCCAAATACACCACATCCACTGGTTCCCCCTGAGATGGCCTGGTTAGACCCATGCCCATATAGCCTGCATTTCCCCGAGATGGCCTGGTTAGACCCATGCCCATATAGCCTGCATTTCCCCCTGAGATGGCCTGGTTAGACCCATGCCCATACAGCCTGCATTTCCCCGAGATGGCCTGGTTAGACCCATGCCCATATAGCCTGCATTTCCCCCTGAGATGGCCTGGTTAGACCCATGCCCATACAGCCTGCATTTCCCCGAGATGGCCTGGTTAGACCCATGCCCATATAGCCTGCATTTCCATGAGATGGCCTGGTTAGACCCATGCCCATATAGCCTGCATTTCCCCGAGATGGCTTGGTTAGACCCATGCCCATATAGCCTGCATTTCCCCAAGATGGCCTGGTTAGACCCATCTCCATATGGCCTGCATTTCCCCCTGAGATGGCCTGGTTAGACCCATCTCCATATGGCCTGCATTTCCCCCTGAGATGGCCTGGTTAGACCCATCTCCATATGGCCTGCATTTCCCCCTGAGATGGCCTGGTTAAACACCTGACAGCGCCACCTGCTCTAATACATCACTGTTTTGTCAAGGTTTGGCAGATTTTCTGCCTAATCTCAATTGTTGTGTCCTTATTATTGAACCACTCAGCTAACTGGGTCACAGAATTATCAGGGCAGCAGACCAGCCCTGACTCAGAAACTGCACATGTGGAGAAGTGTGAAGAAATTGGAGCAAATGATGTTGTCACAGGTCACAGGTCACATCAGTTCCACCTGAGCTGTTGCCTGTCACAAGCCAATACAACAAGTTGCAGAGTTTGATTTTATATTGCATATTTTTCCATTTATACTCTCTCATATCACCTGTAACCTTGTACATGTCCAGTTAAAAGCAGGGCTTATTATTGAATGACAGTCTCATTTCAAAGGAGTCCTGCAGGAAAATAGCAAATCTCAGTCTCTTAAACCCAGAGGGAGAGTGTTTTATGAAAGTGTTAATTCAGAGACTGCAATCACTCCCCTCCAACTCGATCAGTGACTGCAATCACTCCCCTCCAACTCTATCAGAGACTGCAATCACTCCCCTCCAACTCGATCAGAGACTGCAATCACTCCCCTCCAACTCGATCAGAGACTGCAATCACTCCCCTCCAACTCGATCAGTGACTGCAATCACTCCCCTCCAACTCGATCAGAGACTGCAATCACTCCCCTCCAACTCGATCAGTGACTGCAATCACTCCCCTCCAACTCGATCAGAGACTGCAATCACTCCCCTCCAACTCCATCAGAGACTGCAATCACTCCCCTCCAACTCGATCAGAGACTGCAATCACTCCCCTCCAACTCTATCAGTGACTGCAATCACTCCCCTCCAACTCGATCAGAGACTGCAATCACTCCCCTCCAACTCGATCAGTGACTGCAATCACTCCCCTCCAACTCGATCAGAGACTGCAATCACTCCCCTCCAACTCCATCAGTGACTGCAATCACTCCCCTCCAACTCTATCAGTGACTGCAATCACTCCCCTCCAACTCGATCAGTGACTGCAATCACTCCCCTCCAACTCGATCAGTGACTGCAATCACTCCCCTCCAACTCTATCAGAGACTGCAATCACTCCCCTCCAACTCGATCAGAGACTGCAATCACTCCCCTCCAACTCGATCAGAGACTGCAATCACTCCCCTCCAACTCGATCAGAGACTGCAATCACTCCCCTCCAACTCTATCAGTGACTGCAATCACTCCCCTCCAACTCGATCAGAGACTGCAATCACTCCCCTCCAACTCGATCAGAGACTGCAATCACTCCCCTCCAACTCGATCAGAGACTGCAATCACTCCCCTCCAACTCGATCAGAGACTGCAATCACTCCCCTCCAACTCCATCAGAGACTGCAATCACTCCCCTCCAACTCTATCAGTGACTGCAATCACTCCCCTCCAACTCGATCAGAGACTGCAATCACTCCCCTCCAACTCGATCAGTGACTGCAATCACTCCCCTCCAACTCGATCAGTGACTGCAATCACTCCCCTCCAACTCGATCAGTGACTGCAATCACTCCCCTCCAACTCCATCAGAGACTGCAATCACTCCCCTCCAACTCTATCAGAGACTGCAATCACTCCCCTCCAACTCGATCAGTGACTGCAATCACTCCCCTCCAACTCGATCAGTGACTGCAATCACTCCCCTCCAACTCTATCAGAGACTGCAATCACTCCCCTCCAACTCGATCAGTGACTGCAATCACTCCCCTCCAACTCGATCAGTGACTGCAATCACTCCCCTCCAACTCGATCAGAGACTGCAATCACTCCCCTCCAACTCGATCAGAGACTGCAATCATTCCCCACCAACTCTATCAGTGACTGCAATCACTCCCCTCCAACTCGATCAGTGACTGCAATCAGTCCCCTCCAACTCCATCAGAGACTGCAATCACTCCCCTCCAACTCGATCAGAGACTTGCACATCACAAACTCCAACTGAAGCGGCAAGAAAACAACTAATGTTGATTTTACACAATTAAACTGAGCACTTGTCCAAGGAAGAAGGTAGTTTTGTGCAGAATGAAGACGGTGGTTCTGTACTGAAGAGACTGCGCCAGGTGTGGTGAAAGAAATTTACATCTGGAAACTGAGTGGCTGGGATTCCTAATCTCTCCTTCTTTGGCTTGGTGTTAATTTTCATTTGATAATCGCTCCTTTGAAGCACCTTGAGACCTTTTCCTCCATTAAAGGCACTGTATAAATGCAAGTTGTTGTTGTTGATTCTACCCATACACAAGTGGATCCTGGATAAAGCCCCCCATCTGCCTGATAGCAGTTTGATGAGCTGTCACTACTTATTAATGTATTTAATTGCTGGACTGGTTCCTGTTTGTGTCAGACAAGATACGTTTAATGCTATTTTGGGTGATAACACCTCGGAGGGATATACAGGAGAGGTGCTGGGACCTCGAGCACCCTGGCTGTCAACAGCACAATGAGTCTTCTCCATACGGCCTATTAGCAAACCCTAGTCAGAACACGATCTAAAACCCCAATTAAAAGAGCTGAATGGGTCCAGTGAGGCGTGCACAACACATGAATAATTCATCCTTGATCACTGCTGCTACCAAGGGGATACGAGGAAAAAAACAAGAAAAATAAACCAGAGTTAGCAAACATGATGAGCACCAATGGATTAAAGGACCTCAGTAAAGCCTTTAAACAATTAAAGGCAGCTAGCACATCTCAGTCAGGAGGAGGAGCCTGCATCAATCTTGCAATCTAAACCAAGCCAATTCCCAATGGGATTCTGGGAGTAGCATCAGCCAAGGGCTGTCTGTCATGGCTGTGATGCTGGTCTCTGTCTGGGAATAAGCAAGTTATCAGCAGCATCCTCTGGTGGAAGTTGAGAGAGATAAATTCATCTCTGTTCTGTTTGACTCATTCCTATTAGTCAAGAATCAGCCATTTTCCCAGCACGTGAGTGTAATATAAGAGAACGAGCCGGGCCCTCTGCTCGACCGAGTTGCAGTCTCACACCTCCAGCACAATGTGTCAATGATTCAAAAACAAATTGCCCGTTGCATTCTAAGACACCGGGGCGGTGGGTGTCTGGGAACCCTCTCACCCTGACCACAGCTCTGTACATTCTTCTGACTGCTTTGTGAATCATTTATTTAGAATAAAAACCCCAGGCATCTCCCCAAGGGTGCAGTTGGTAAAGGCAGCATGTGTCAGTCACACACACCAGATGGTTTCAGATTGGATTCCTGGTCTGTGCTGTCAGCTGATCTCAGCCGGACATGAAAGTTGTAGCCGCACACTTTAGGAAGAGGGAAAAATATCAGCCAGTGGGTCCTGGTGGAGAATGTATGTGTGGACGTCAGGCAAGGACAGGGTCAAGCTCGGCTCAGATGCCCCTATATTTAAACAGCTTGCCAATACTTATTGTTTAGTCTCACACATGAAGAATGCAAGTGCTATCAATGGCCCTTGGGCGAGGTATGGGAAGTTGCCAAGTGTCAGTCAATCTATACCCCAGCAAGAGTCAGTCCCTCGTGAAATGGGAATAAAAATGGGAAAAAATATACCTCAGCTTTTGTTTTGCGGAGGGACGAGAGGAGAAGCAGGTTAAAATGACAATTAATTGATGAACCTTTTTCCATGTAAAAATCACTCATGCACACACAGAGACACACAGACACACATTTTTCCAACAAACCTCCCGAGCGACTTATTGAACATCTTCTGAAAATCCATAAACAACACATCTACTCCATTCCCTTTATCTATCCAATTGACCACTTTTCTGAAAAATTCTATTAAATCTGTGAAGCATGACTTGCTGTTAACAAATCTATGCTGACTGCCCTTGATTATCCCATACATCTCTAAATGCTCACTAATTGGTTCAAAAATAATGGATTCTAAGATTTTACCCATAACTATATTAGACTAACTAACTTGTCTATAGTTATCTAATGTATCTTTCTCTCCTTTTTTGACCAATTAATCATACTTTGGTTATGGACAGAATGCTGGCCAACAACCAAGACAACTACCTGCTATCCCTCAAATAGTGTCATGGGATCTTCGCCATCCACCTGAAGAGGCAGAAGGGGCCTTGATTTAATGTTCATCGAAAGAAAGGAACCTGAAAATTCAATCGCAACAACTTGCATGTCCATAGCACCTTTAACATCCCAGGGCACTTCACCGGAGCGTAATCAGACAAAAATTTACACCGACCCACATAAGGAGATATTAGGACAGGTGAGCAAAAGCTTGGTCAAAGAGGTAGGTTTTAAGGAGCATCTGAAAGGAGGAGAGACAGGGGTAGAGAGGTGGAGAGGTTTAGGGAGGGAGTTCCAGCGCTTAGGGCCTAGGCAGCTGAAGGCACAACCGCCAATATTGGGGCGAAGAAAATCGGGGATACACAAGAGGCCAGAATTGGAGGGACGCAGAGTTCTCGGAGGGTTGTCGGGCTGTAGGAGGGTGAGGCCATGGAGGGATTTGGACACAAGGATGAAAATTTGTAATTTGAAGCACTGGGATAGATAAGATTGGGACCAGGAGAGCCCAGTCCCACTGAGCTGGACAATGGAGAAGAGGTATTAGAGGAGTTGTGGTCAACCGTGTCAAAGGCTGCAGACAGGTGGAGAAGGATGAGGAGGGATAGTTCACCACGGTCACAGTCACATAGGATGTCATTTGCGACTTTGATAAGGGCCGATTCAGTACTGTGGCAGGGGTGGAGACCTGATTGGAGATAGTCAAACGTGTTGTGGGAAAGATAGGCATGGATTTGGGAGGAGACAACACGTTCAAGGATTTTGAAGAGGGCACGGTGGGAGATAGCAGAGAAACTAGAGAAAGATGCAAGTTCAGGGCTAGGGCAGGGGGGAACCGTAGAGGAAGTTTGGCTTGGTGGGCGAGAGAAAGGGAGGGATGCGGTAGAGGCAGCTGAACGGCTGGTCTCAATCTTAATGATAAAGAAGTCCATGAGCTCCTCGCACTTATTGCTGGAGGTGAGGGTGGAGGGGTCAGGGGAGAGGGGTTTAAGAAGATGATTTGTAGTGGAGAAGAGAAGCTGGGGGTTATTTTTGCATTCCAGGGTGATCCTGGAATATTGAGCAGTGTTGTCAGAGGAGAGCAGGACCCGATAATGCTTTATGTGGTCCGGCCAGATCTGGCGAACATCGTGGAATCATCGAAAGCTACGACACAGAAAGAGGCCATTCGGCCCATTGTGTCTGTGCCGGCTGAAAAAGAGCTATCCAGCACTTGGTCCATAGCCCTGTAGGTTATGGCACTTCAAGTGCACATCTACATCATCAAGTGCGATGAATGTCTAAGCCAGTTGTCCGCCATAAACGTTCAAGTCTGCGTCCCTTAGACTTAAGGGAGTGGAGACGAGGGCCAAACCAGGGGGAAATGACCAGGGTGAGAGACAGTAATGGTTTTAATGGGGACAAGAGCATCAAAGGTGGAGGTGAGGGTGTGATTGAGCAGACTGATAGCTGCAGAAATGTCGTGGTGAATGGAGGGCCAAAGGCTAGACTGTTGGGAATTTGAAAGTAAGTGTAGGGGGAGAGTTTTTTCCATGGGTGGACGGAGAAGGAAGTGGGGTTGGAAGGGGGAAGGTGAGTGGAGAGAGTTACAAGCACTCCCTCAGTACTGCACTGGAGTGTCAGCCTAGATGCTCAAGTCCTGGGAGTGGGCCTCAACCACACAACTGTCTGACTCAGAGGTGAGACTGTTCCCACTCAGCCAAGCTGACATAGTATGTTGACAAGATGCTATAGTACTTGGAATGTCTTTGTTGGTTTGCTGTTTGTAGTTGTTGAAACAATAAAATTGAGGCTTGGTGTTCAGCAGTGATCATTCACAAGACAACACCGTCCTGTACAATTCACTTCCCCAAACTTAGGAATAGAATCATAGAAGTTTACAACATGGAAACAGGCCCTTCGGCCCAACATGTCCATGTCGCCCAGTTTATACCACTAAGCTCGTCCCAATTGCCTGCACTTGGCCCATATCCCTCTATACCCATCTTACCCATGTAACTGTCCAAATGCTTTTTAAAAGACAAAATTGTACCCGCCTCTACTACTGCCTCTGGCAGCTCGTTCCAGACACTCACCACCCTTTGAGTGAAAAAATTGCCCCTCTGGAACCTTTTGCATCTCTCCCCTCTCACCTTAAATCTATGCCCCCTCGTTATAGACTCCCCTACCTTTGGGAAAATATTTTGACTATCTACCTTATCTATGCCCCTCATTACTTTATAGACTTCTATAAGATCAACCCTAAACCTCCTACT
Organism: Heptranchias perlo; assembly: GCF_035084215.1. NCBI lineage: Eukaryota > Metazoa > Chordata > Chondrichthyes > Hexanchiformes > Hexanchidae > Heptranchias > Heptranchias perlo. The sequence goes on along the minus strand of NC_090340.1, from coordinate 65,342,478 downwards.
CTCCAGGGAAAAAAGTCTCAGTCTATCCAACCTCTCCCTATAAGTCAAACCATCAAGTCCCGGTAGCATCCCAGTAAATCTTTTCTGCACTCTTTCTAGTTTAATAATATCCTTTCTATAATAGGGTGACCAGAACTGTACACAGTATTCCAAGTGTGGCCTTACTAATGTCTTGTACAACTTCAACAAGACATCCCAACTCCTGTATTCAATGTTCTGACCAATGAAACCAAGCATGCTGAATGCCTTCTTCACCACCCTATCCACCTGTGACTCCACTTTCAAGGAGCTATGAACCTGTACTCCTAGATCTCTTTGTTCTATAACTCTCCCCAATGCCCTACCATTAACGGAGTAGGTCCTGGCCCGATTTGATCTACCAAAATGCATCACCTCACATTTATCTAAATTAAACTCCATCTGCCATTCATCGGCCCACTGGCCCAATTGATCAAGATCCCGTTGCAATCCTAGATAACCTTCTTCACTGTCCACAATGCCACAAATCTTGGTGTCATCTGCAAACTTAATAACCATGCCTCCTAAATTCTCATCCAAATCATTAATATAAATAACAAATAACAGCGGACCCAGCACTGATCCCTGAGGCACACCGCTGGTCACGGGCCTCCAGTTTGAAAAACAACCCTCTACAATCACCCTCTGTCTTCTGCCGTCAATCCAATTTTGTATCCAATTGGCTACCTCACCTTGGATCCCATGAGATTTAACCTTATGTAACAACCTACCATGCGGTACCTTGTCAAAGGCTTTGCTGAAGTCCATGTAGACCACGTCTACTGCACAGCCCTCATCTATCTTCTTGGTTACCCCTTCAAAAAACTCAATCAAATTCGTGAGACATGATTTTCCTCTCACAAAACCATGCTGACTGTTCCTAATCAGTCCCCGCCTCTCCAAATGCCCGTAGATCCTGTCTCTCAGAATACCCTCTAACAACTTACCCACTACAGATGTCAGGCTCACCGGTCTGTAGTTCCCAGGCTTTTCCCTGCCGCCCTTCTTAAACAAAGGCACAACATTTTCTACCCTCCAATCTTCAGGCACCTCACCTGTAGCTGTCGATGATTCAAATATCTCTGCTAGGGGACCCGCAATTTCCTCCCTAACCTCCCATAACGTCCTGGGATACATTTCATCAGGTCCCGGAGATATATCTACCTTGATGCGCGTTAAGACTTCCAGCACCTCCCTCTCTGTAATATGTACACTCCTCAAGACATCACCAGTTATTTCCCCAAGTTCCCTAACATCCATGCCTTTCTCAACCGTAAATACCGATGCGAAATATTCATTTAGGATCTCACCCATCTCTTGTGGTTCCGCACATAGATGACCTTGTTGATCCTTAAGAGGCCCTACTCTCTCCCTAGTTAATCTTATGCCCTTTATGTATTTGTAGAAGCTCTTTGGATTCACCTTTGCCTTATCTGCCAAAGCAATCTCATGTCCCCTTTTTGCCCTCCTGATTTCTCTCTTAACTCTACTCCGGCAATCACTATACTCTTCAAGGGATCCACTTGATCCCAGCTGCCTATGCATGTCATATGCCTCCTTAGATAGATAATAAAATGCAATGCAATGCAAAAAGGAATTTATTGTGAAAAATAATCTTGCTGTATCCAAAATGGCTGGCACATTTTCTGACATAAGCCTGGCACCTTTTAGCCAGCTCTTTCAGCAGCCGAGATCAGATTGCGGTGCTTGCCAGTTGCAGGTCATCACCTTCCCAAACAAACCCCTGGGGGTCAATCAATGGTAAAAACTCTTGGCACTTTCTGGCCACACGAGCTCTCAGGCACTCAAGTACATCAGTGCTTTTTAGTACATTATTCTGTGCTTACCTGGCACACGGAATCCTCGCACGGGGTTAGACAGAGCCATTCCTATCTCCGTCATCCCATACCGCTCCAATAATGAGTGACCAGTGATTTGTTTCCATTTCTCCAGGATTGGCTGAGGAAGGGCAGCAGATCCTGAAACCATTAATCTAAAAAAACAGAAAAATTATAGTTAAGAACGAACATACGCCAATACTGAGTGACGGGATTTAATCCCGTGTAACGCTGAGTGACGGGGTTTAATCCCGTGTAACGCTGAGTGACGGGATTTAATCCCGTGTAACGCTGAGGGACGGGATTTAATCCAGTGTAACGCTGAGTGTTGGGATTTAATCCCGTGTAACGCTGAGTGTTGGGATTTAATCCCGTGTAACGCTGAGTGACCGGATTAATCCCGTGTAGCGCTGAGTGACGGGGTTTAATCCCGTGTAACGCTGAGTGACGGGATTTAATCCCGTGTATCGCTGAGTGACGGGATTTAATCCCGTGTATCGCTGAGTGACCGGATTAATCCCGTGTAACGCTGAGTGACGGGGTTTAATCCCGTGTAACGCTGAGTGACGGGGTTTAATCCCGTGTAACGCTGAGTGACGGGGTTTAATCCCGTGTAACGCTGAGTGACGGGGTTTAATCCCATGTAACGCTGAGTGACCGGATTAATCCCGTGTAACGCTGAGTGACCGGATTAATCCCGTGTAACGCTGAGTGACCGGATTAATCCTGTGTAACGCTGAGTGACCGGATTAATCCCGTGTAACGCTGAGTGACGGGGTTTAATCCTGTGTAACGCTGAGTGACGGGGTTTAATCCCGTGTAACGCTGAAAGATGTCTGTTATGGAGTAGTGAGATTCCAATCCCACCCAGGTGCTAGTGCCTGGGACTATTCTCTTACCTGATGTTGCTCTGACACACACCGTAGATGAAATCCTTCACATGGCTCTGTGTGAAGTGCTTGGTGTGGTATTCGATGAGTTTGGCGTATATGGTAGGCACTGCCATGAACACATTGACCCGTGGAACTTTTGTACAATCAGTTCTCAGCAGATTCTCCCAAACCTTGAGAGAAAATAAAAAGATGGGAAAGATGATTTGTGTGCCAGCTCTTTGTTGTATATGTCCTACCACCGATCTGGAGCTAACAGGTGTACCGGGTGCGACACATTAGTGGTGCAGCTAACTGGAGGAGAATTTGTGAAGGGCCCCTTCCTTCAAAATGGGGCACAATGGGAAGAGAGGCACTTTACATATAAAATGGAGGAGAGAAGGACGCAGGGGCATTTCACCCACAAGAGGTGGTGAAAGATGCAATATAAATGCAAGCTCTTTCTTTTTTTATTCCCCACCTGCTGCCTGGTCATTCAATTGAACACCAGGAAGCGGGTAAGAGGTGGACCAAAGAACTTGCATTTATATAAACACACCTTTAACACCAAGGACAGCCCAAGGTGCTTCACAGAGATACAAGTTACACAGAAAATACACCACACTTTAAATTAAATAATTCTAAAACAAAGTGAATAACAGAAAAAAGTGAGGCAAGAAGACAAAGAACCAATTGAGAAGCTGCAATGAGGTTCAGCAAAACCAGAGAATCAAATAGAAAGCCATAGGAGAGAAAAGGGAGAGATGGTAAAGCAAGGGAAGGAGGTCGGGAAGGACACAGAAAGACAGAAAAAAGTTAGAATTGCCATAACAAACTCAAATTTTTATAGAGTCTAAACTTTTAATTTCACGCTTTTCTGGAGACCCACAGGTATTTGAGAAAAATAACTATGTTATTGGGAGCTCTTTTACACTCCTTCCTAACAAGGCTGGCAGCCCTCTGGTACCTCACTCAAGTGGCCAATCAGTGTAGACAGTGAGTGTCAGCAGGTTATTCCACCATGAAAGGCACCACAGCCACCCACCAGGTGATCAGGGGAGCTGGCTGCTGGTTCTGAAATGTCCATTGCAGAGATTTAAGTTAAATAGTTTGTGCTGTTACAGATGCAGTCAATCACTGAGCTCCCCAAAACTGCACTCAGGCTGCTCAGTGCTGAGTATTTCTGTTCAGAACGAGGTCTGAATTATGCTGTTCACAGTGTTCCGCCAGTCACAGTAAAACACAGGCCCGAGTGTCAGTGGGAAGAGTCACATCTGTAGGTACAGCTCAGGCACACAACTAAACATGTTCACTCACTCAGTGTGCTACAAATAAAACAAAGCAGCATTGGTGAGGGTCGGACAACCTGGACAGTTTAATAGCAATGAGGCTTTCAATGTAGCAACCAAAGAGCTCACTGCAGGTGAGCGGCAGAAGGGAGGGCAGTACCAGCAGGTCCAGCACAGTGTCACCTGCTGCTTGTGAAATTTCCTTCTAATCTTCTCAATGTCTACACGATTTAAATGGGAATAAAGGTGGTGTTGGCACTGTGGCTGCAGTGAGGCTGGTTACAGATCAAATGAAAGACAAACCAAGCCAGATACTGAAATTCTAAATAATATTCCAGTTACCACCCACACTCGACAATCAGCACATGGAGACTGTCATCCAGCTGCAGAATTCTCCAGTCACTCAGTAGTTGCAAAGCAGCATCCTTTTACAAAACCTCCCAGCATTTAGAATCATGATTCTATAGCAGGGAAAGAGCCCATTCGGCCCATTGCCCCTGTGCTGGCTCTCTGAGCAAGCTCTTCCTCAGTCAAATTGCCCTGCTCTTTCCGCATTCGGCCCATCGCCCCTGTGCTGGCTCTCTGAGAGAGCTCTCCTTTAGTCCCATTCCCCGGCCCTTTCTCCGTGCGCTTATAAAATTTTTTTTCAAACATTTATCCATTTCCCTTTTAAAAACTACTATGGATTTTTCTTCCACCATTGTTCCATGTTCTAACTAGTCTCTCTCTGTAAAATACTCTTGCCAGGCCTCTCCTTTCTTTTGGTTATGATTTTTAATTTATGTTCTCTAGTAACCAACTCATCGACCCATACAAAGAGTTATTTTTGAATTACCTTATCAAAACCCCTCAGAAGTTTGAACACCTCGATCATATCTCTAACCCTCTTGGTTCTAATGAAAAGAGTTCCTTGAATTTACAAGCCAGACTCAGATTCCAGCCCAGCCCTGATGAATTATTTCCATTTTGGTGAATATATTTCACACACCCCCGCACTCCAGTAAACTGCAAGTAACTATAAGTAGCCTCTTTAAATTGGCCAGCATCTTGTTTCCTGCGCAGGGGTACCATCCCCCCTTTTGACAAATGTATTTTCTAACCGTTGCTGACAGGATAACCCCTCCTCGCTCCAGTGCACTGTGCTCAGCTTGGCAGTGAGAAAGCATGAAGTAATTGACGGTGAATGACAGGCTCTCCTTCATCTCTTCCCCCTGGGACTACAGCACTGAAATCTCCCCTCAGCCCTCCTCTCAGGCTCAATTTCATTACTTTCCACTTCACCGCCTCACTGCTGCCTCTGGACAATAACACCCAGCTCAATGTGTTGCGACTTCTCCGCATTACGACAAGCGTCACAGCAGAGGCACACGGTCAAAAGCCCATCGTACTGCATCTCGCAGCAGCACCCGAAACCAAACTGCTGCTCCTCACCATAATGCCCCAGAGTTTAATAGAAAAGGCACTCCCAGGTCACGAGCTAAACTGATAATATCATTATACTTAGAATCATAGAATCATACAGCACAGAAAGAGGCCATTCGGCCCATCGTGCCTGTGCCGACTCTTTGAAAGAGCTATCCAATTAGTCCCACTCCCCCGCCCTTTCCCCAGGGCCCTGCAAATTGTTCCTTTTCAAGTATTTCTCCAATTCCCTTTTGAAAGTTACCAGTGAATGTCACTGTCCTCGCGGGGAGGTTCGCTAGTACTGTGGGAGGGATATAAACTAATTTGGCAGGGGGATAGGCACCAGGATGTAGCATTGGAAAGGAGAAACAAGGGGCACAAAGGATTGGGAGAGACAGATAGCACTAGAGTAAGAAATAGTACAGTATGAGGTGGGATCAGACTAAGAGAGAATAAAAGAAAGTCTAAGACTGGTTTGCAGTGCATGTGTGTAAACACATGAAGTGTGGTAAACAAGGTTGGTGAGCTGCAGACGCAAATAGCCACATGGGAATATGATGTTGTGACGATAACGGAGACCTGGCTCAAAAAAGGGCAGGATTGGGTACTAAATATTCCTGGATACAAAGTGTTCAGGAAAGAAAGGAGATGGGGTGGCAGTATTGATTAAGGAGAATATTACAGTGCTGGAGAGAGAGGATGTCCTGGAGGGGTCAAGGACAGAATCTATTTGGTTAGAGTTAAGAAACAATAGAGGTGCCATTACACTACTGGGTGTATTCTATAGGCCACCAACCAGTGGGAAGGAGATAGAGAAGTAAATTTGCAGGAAAATTACAGAGGTGCAAGAGCCATACAGTAGTGATAATGGGGGACTTCAACTATCCTAATATAGACTGAGATAGTAATAGTGTAAAGGGCAGAGAGGCGGAGGAATTTTTGACCAGTACGTTTCCGGCCCAACGAAGAAGGAGGCATTGCTGGATCTGGGGAATGAGGTGGGTCAAGTAGAGCAAGAGTCAGTGGGGGAACATTCAGGGAACAGCGATCATAGTATCATCAGGTTTAGATTAGCTATGGAAAAGGACAAGGAGCAATCTAGAGTAAAAATACTCAATTGGAGGAGGGCCAATTTCAATGGGATGAGAACAGATCTGGCCCGGGTAAATTGGAATTAAAGATTGGCAGGCAAAACTGTAATTGAACAATGGGCCGCCTTTAAAGAGGAGATGGTTCGGGTACAGTCTAGGTACATTCCCACCACGGGGAAAGGTAGGGCAACTAAAGCCAGAGCTCCCTGGATGATGAAAGAGATAAAGAGTAAGGTGAAGGAGAAAAAGGGGGCATATGAGAGATGTCAGGTTGATAATACAAGTGAGAACCAGCCTGAATATAGAAAGTTCAGAGGGGAAGTGAACAAGGAAATAAGAGGGGCAAAGAGAGAGTATGAGAATAGACTGGCATCTAAGATAAAAGGGAATCCAAAAGTCTTCTATCGGCACATAAATAGTAAATGGGTAGTAAGAGGAGGGGTGGGACCGATTTGGGACCAAAAAGGTGGAGGCTGAGGGCATGGCTGAGGTACTAAATGAGTACTTTGCATCTGTCTTTACCAAGGAAGAAGATGCTGCCAAAGTCACAGAAAAAGAGCAGGTAGTTGAGATACTGGTTGGGTTAAAAATTGATTAAGAGGAGGTACTAGAAAGTCTGGCTGTACTTAAAGTAGATAAGTCTCCCGGTCCAGATGGGATGCATCCTAGGTTGCTGTGGGAAGTAAGGGTGGAAATTGCGGAGCTACTGGCCATAATCTTCCAATCATCCTTAGATACGGGGGTGGAGCCAGAGGACTGGAGAATTGCAAATGTTACACCCTTGTTCAAAAAAGGGTGTAAGGATAAACCCAGCAACTATAGGCCAGTCAGTTTAACCTCAGTGGTGGGGAAACTTTTAAAAACAGTAATCAGGGACAAAGTCACCTGGACAAGTGTGGATTAATTAAGGAAAGCCAGCACGGATTTGTTAAAGGCAAATCGTGTTTAGCTAACTTGATTGAGTTCTTTCATGAGGTAACAGAGAGGGTTGATGAGGACAATGCAGTTGATGTTGTGTATATGGACTTCCAAAAGGTCTTTGATAAAGTGCCACATAATAGGCTTGTCAGCAAAATTAAAGCCCTTGGAATGAAAGGAGCAGTGGCAGCATGGATACAAAATTGGCTAAGTGACAGGAAACAGAGAGTAGTGGTGAACGGTTGTTTTTCGGACTGGAGGGAGGTGTACAGTGGTGTTCCCCAGGGGTCGGTGCTGGGACCACTGCTCTTCTTGATATATATTAATGACTTGGACTTGGGTGTACAGGGCACAACTTCCAAATTTGAAGATGACACAAAACTTGGAAGTGTAGTGAACAGTGAGGAGGATAGTGATAGACTTCAGGAGGACATAGACAGACTGGTGGAATGGGCAGACACGTGGCAGATGAAATTGAATGCAGAAAAATGCAAGCTGATACACTTCGGTAGGAAGAATGAGGAGTGGCAATATAAACTAGAGGGTACAATTCTAAAAGAGGTACAGGAACAGAGAGATCTGGGGGTGTATGTACACAAATTGTTGACGGTGGCAGGACAGATTGAGAAAGCGGTTAAAAAAAGCATACGAGATCCTGGGCTTTATAAAGAGAGGCATTGAGTACAAAAGCAAGGAAGTAATGATGAATCTTTATAAAACACTGGTTCGGCCACAACTGGAGTATTGTGTCTAATTCTGGGCACCGCACCTTAGGAAGGCTGTGAAGGCCTTAGAGAGGGTGCAGAAAAGATTTACTAGAATGGTTCCAGGGATGAGGGATTTCAGTTATGTGGTTAGACTGGAGAAGCTGGGGTTGTTCTCCTTACAGCAGAGAATATTGAGAGGAGATTTGATGCAAGTGTTCAAAATCATGAGGGCTCCAGACAGAGATAGAGAGAAACTGTTCCCATTGGCAGAATCGTTGAGAACCTGAGGACACAGATTTAAGGCAATTGGCAAAAGAAACCAAAGGCGACACGAGAAAACACTTCTTTACACAGAGAGTAGTTATGATCTGGAATGCACTACCCGAGGGGGTGGTGGAGACAGATTCAATCGTGGCTTTCAAAAAGGAATTGGATAAATACATGAAAGAAAAAAATTTGCAGGGCTACTGGGAAATGGCAGGGAGTGGGACTAGCTGGATTGCTCTTGTAGAGAGCCGGCACGGGCTCGACGGGCCAAATGGCCTCCTTTTGTGCTGTAACCATTCTATGATTCTATGAATCTGTTTCCACTGCCCTTTCAGGCAGCACATTCCAGATCATGATAACTCGCTTCGTAGAAAAAATTTCTCCTCATCTCCTCTCTGGTTCTGTCAATCACCTTAAATCTGTGTCCTCTGGTTACCGACCCTTTTGCCAGTGGAAACTGTTTCTCTCTATTTACTCTATCAAAACCCTTCATAATTTTGAACACCTCTATTAGATCTCCGTTTAACCTTCTCTGCTGTAAGAAGAACAACCCCAGCTTCTCCAGTCTATCCACGTAACTGAAGTCCCTCATTCCTGGTACCTGGATTTGTGTACAGGAGTAAGGATGTCTTACTGCAGTTATACAGGGCTTTGGTGAGACCGCACCTGGAGTATTGTGTGCAGTTTTGGTCTCCTTACCTAAGAAAGGATATACTTTCCATAGAGGGAGTGCAGCGAAGGTTCACCAGACTGATTCCTGGGATGGCAGGACTGTCGTATGAGGAGAGATTGGGTCGACTCGGCCTGTATTCACTCGAGTTTAGAAGAATGAGAGGGGATCTCATTGGAACATATAAAATTCTGACAGGGCTCGACAGACTGGATGCAGGGAGGATGTTTCCCCTGGCTGGGGGGGTCCAGAACGAGGGGTCACAGTCTCAGGATACGGGGTAGGACATTTAGGACTGAGATGAGGAGAAATTTCTTCACTCAGAGGGTGGTGAATCTGTGGAATTCTCTACCACAGAAGGCTGTGGAGGCCAAGTCACTGAATATATTTAAGAAGGAGCTAGATAGATTTCTAGATACAAAAGGCATCAAGGGGTATGGGGAGAGAGCGGGAATATGGTATTGAGATAGAGGATCAGCCATGATCATATTGAATGGCGGAGCAGGCTCGAAGGGCCGAATGGCCTACTCCTGCTCCTATTTTCTATGTACCATTCTAGTAAATCTCTTCTGCACCTCCTTTAAGGCCTTGACATCCTTCCTAAAGTGCAGTGCCCAGAATTGAACACAATACTCCAGCTGAGGCCGAAACCAGTGTTTTATAAAGGTTTAGCATAACTTCCTTGCTTTTGTACTCTGTGCCTCTATTTATTAAGCCCAGGATCCCGTATGCCTTTTTAACAGCCTTCTCAACTTGTCCTGCCACCTTCAAAGATTTGTGCATACACCCCCAGGTCTCTCTGTTCCTGCACCCTCTTTAAAATTGTACCATTTAGTTTATATTGCCTCTCCTCATTCTTCCTACCAAAATGAATCACCTCACACTTCTCTGCGTTAAATTTCATCCACCATGCGTCCTTCCAAAATGCATCATTGATTCCTTCCCGATACCGCCTGATCCCAGAATTCTCAGCACTAAAAGAAAGAAAGACTTGCATTCATATAGCACCCTTCACAACCTCAGGATGTCCAAAAATGCTTTACAGCCAATTAAGTTCTTTAGAAGTGTAGTCACTGTTGTAATGTTTGCAGGACAGGTTGAGAAAGCGGTTAAATAAGCATACGGGATCCTGGGCTTTATAAATAGAGACATAGAGTACAAAAGCAAGAAAGTTATGATGAACCTTTATAAAACACTGGTTCGACCACAACTGGAGTATTGTGTCCAATTCTGGGCACTGCACATTAGGAAGGCTGTGAAGGCCTTAGAGAGGGTGCAGAAAAGATTTACGAGAATGGTTCCAGGGATGAGGGACTTCGGTTATGTGGATAGACTGGAGAAGCTGGGATTGTTCTCCTTAGAACAGAGAAGGTCGAGAGGAGATTTGATAGAAGTGTTCAAAATCATGAAGGGTTTAGATAAAGCAAATAAAGAGAAACTGTTCCAATTGGTGGAAGGGTTGAGAACCAGAGGAGACAGATTGGCAAAAGAACCAAAGGCGACATGAGGACAAACTTTTTTACGCAGCGAGTATTTATGATCTGGAATGCGCTGCCTGAAAGGGTGGTGGAGGCAGATTCAATTGTGGCTTTCAAAAAGGAATTGGATAAATACTTGAAGGGAAAAAAATATGCAGGGCTACGGGGAAAGAGCAAGGGAATGGGACGAACTGGATTGCTCTTACAAAAAGCCAGCGTAAGCTCGATGGGCCAAATGGCCTCCTTCTGTGCTGTAATCATTCTATGATTCCATGTAGGAAACACGAGCACCTCCCAGGACACCTCCGAACAGGTCCAGACCTTACCCCCAATGCTCGAACTCTAAAACCACTCTCTCCAATCCCCCTTATACTGTTAGACACCCCTCAGCAGGACTCCCATAACCTGCAGCTAAACCCATATCCCCAGATCCTGGGATTCTCCGAACAATGGTCTCAGAAGCTAGCACCCCTGCAGTAGTCCCAGGCATTCCCTTCCCCAACACCTGTAGGCTCCAGCACCCGGTCCATTGTACCGAGACCCTCCAACTCCCCACCACTGTTTCTCAGTATTCCTATATCCAGCAACCCGCTCCCCAATGCTCCCACACCCCTCCATTGCCATCTCTAGGCTCCAAAATCTCAAGACCACCATCCCAACACTTCCACACAGACCCTGAAACCAGTTCTCGCTACTCAAGGACCCCGAGACCTCCCTCTCCAACGCCCCTAGATCCCAGATCCCTCTCCCAGTGTTCCTGGAGCCTCCTTCTCTGGTTCTCCAGAACCGTGGGACATCCCCTCCCCCTGCCCATTGCAGTGCTCCTAGACTCTGGGAACTCCTCAAAATAACAGTATGATGTGTTTTAATTTTTAAGTTTCTGTCAGGTTTCAGCAGAGAGAGCTGTTGTCGTTAGTTAATTGGTTAGCTAGATTAAACTGGTTCCTGAAAGAGAAGTAGGCCTGACTCATCTGAGTCCCAAACAGGAGAAATAGAGGGGCCTGTTTGTGCAACGGGCACAGAGTGAAACATCTGAGAGTTTGGTGAGTGTGGGAGTTCGGTGAAGTGGGGGAAGGAGGTGCTGCTTTGCCTTGCTTTTCCTAATTTTTTCCGCAGAGGGGCGGCGGACCTGAGCAGCAGAAGACTGAGAGTGGGGAATAAAAGCTGCAGCAGACCTGCAACAAGAGAAAACTACTGTGCGACGTCACAGACGAGGCAGGAGAGTCCGAGAGGTGAGCACAGTATAAAAGGAGAGACCAAGAGCAGGAGGAGAGTCTGAGAGGTGAATGCAGTGTAAATCTAAGGAAAGTAATGGCAGCAGAGCTCGCACCCGTGATATGCTCCTCCTGCTCTATGTGGGAAGTTATGGACACTACAGGTGTGCCTGGCGACCATGTGTGCAGGAAGTGTGTTCAGCTGCAGCTACTGGCTAACCGTCTTTCGGAGCTGGAGCTGCGGGTGAATTCACTGTGGAGCATCCGTGATGCTGAGACTATCGTGGATAGCACGTTCAGTGAGGTGGTCACACTGCAGGTAAAGAATACGCAGGCAGAAAGGAAATGGGTGACCGCCAGGCAGAGTAAAAGGACTAGGCAGGTAGAGCAGGAGTCCCCTGGGGCCATCTCCCTCTCAAACAGATATACCACTTTGGATACTGTTGGGGGAGATGGTTTATCAGGGGAAAGCAGTAAGAGCCAAGTTCGTGGCACCACGGGTGGCTCTGCTGCACAGGAGGGGAGGAAGAAGAGTGGCAGAGCTATATTGACAGGGGATTCAATTGTAAGGGGAACAGATAGGCGTTTCTGCGGCCGCAAACGTGACTCCAGGATGGTATGTTGCCTCCCTGGTGCTAGGGTCAAGGATGTCACGGAGCGGCTGCAGGACATTCTGGAGGGGGAGGGTAAACAGCCAGTAGTCGTGGTCCATATCGGTACCAACGACAGAGGTTAAAAAAAAGGGATGAGGTCCTGCAAGGTGAATTTAAGGAGTTAGGAGATAAATTAAAAAACAGGACCTCAAAAGGTAGTGATCTCAGGATTACTACCAGTACCACGTGCTAGTGAGTATAGGAACAGGAGAATAGACAGGATGAATGCGTGGCTGCAGGGATGGTGTAGGAGGGAGGGATTTAGATTCCTGGGACATTGGGACCGGTTCTGGGGAAGGTGGGACCTGTACAAGCGGGACGGGTTACACCCGAGCAGGACCGGGACCGATGTCCTCGCGGGGGTGTTTGCCAGTGCTGTTGGGGAAGATTTAAACTGGAGTGGCAGGGGGATGGGAACCTGAGCGGGGAGTCAGAAGGGAGTAAAGTTGAGAGCAGCAAGAGAGGGGAGGACCCAGAGGAAATTTACAATACAAATAGTACAAACAGTGAAAGGGAAAAGCGTAGAGCAAATCTGTAAATGGGTAAAACGACTGATGATCAGTGGGAAATGTTTAAAGAAACATTTAACGTGATACAGAATCAGTAGAAAGAAAGTGTACTTTAGGCACTACAGATAAAGTGAAAACTAGAAGGCGTAAGGCGATTAACCCAGCATCAAAGCTGAAGATCAGGCTAGGGTGTGTGGCCCAACTAAGAGTTCTATATACAAATGCACGGAGTATAAGGAATAAATTAAATGAACTACAGGTTCAAATTCAAATTGGAGGGTATGACATGATAGCTATTACTGAGACATGGCTGCAGGATGGTCAGGATTGGGAACTAAATATACCGGGTTATAAGGTCTACAGGAGAGACAGGGAAAATGGAAGAGGGGGAGGAGTAGCCTTAGTGATTAGAGATAAAATCAATTCAATGATAAAGGAGGATATAACGAGGGGTAAGCAGCCAACAGAGACCTTATGGGTTGAATTGAGAAATAGGAAAGGATCTAAGACTATAGTGGGAGTTGTGTATAGGACCCCTGGCAGCAGCTCTGAAGTGCTAGATTGTGTAAATGCAGAGATTAGACAAGCGTGTAACAAAGGCATAGTGGTCTTAATGGGGGACTTTAACCTTCACATAGATTGGGAAAAGCAGACAAGCAACTGTCAGAAAGGTAGTGAATTTCTTGAGTGTGTCCAGGATAGTATTCGACAGCAGTATGTCCTAGAGGCAACAAGGGGGCAAGCCATACTAGATTTAGTAATGAGTAATGAACCAGATTTAGTTAACAGCTTAACTGTACGTGAACATCTATCCAATAGCGATCATAACATGATCGAGTTCAATGTAGTGTTTGAAAGGGAAAAAAGTGAATCAGCTGCTAAGATTCTAGACTTGGGTGAGGCCGACTTCAATGGGATGAGACAGAGACTGTCCACAGTAAACTGGGCAAATCTGTTAATGGGTAAAACGACTGATGATCAGTGGGAAATGTTTAAAGAAACATTTAACGTGATATAGAATCAGTTTATACCCCTGATGGGCAAGAACTCTACTTGCCAAAAAAAACAGCCATGGACAACTAAAGAGGTAAGGGACAGTATAAGACATAAGGAAAGGGCATACAAAAAGGCAAAAAATGGCACAGATCCTGACGAATGGGAAAGATACAAAGATCAACAAAGGGTCACAAAACAGATAGTAAGAGCTACAAAAAGAGAGTATGAAAAGAAACTTGCAAGGGATATCAAAACCAATACGAAGAACTTTTATAGTTATATTAGGAAAAAGAGGGTGGTCAGGAGCAGTGTTGGCCCCTTAAAAACTGAAAGTGGGGATATTGTCATTGACAATGGGGAAATGGCGGACATGTTGAACAATTACTTTGCGTCAGTATTTACAGTAGAAAAAGAGGATAGCATGCCGGAAATCCCAAGAGAACTAATATTGAATTGGGAACAGGGACTCGATAAAATTAACATAAGTAAAGCAACAGTAATGAAGAAAATAACAGCACTAAAGAGTGACAATTCCCCAGGACCAGATGGTTTCCATCCCAGGGTTTTAAAGGAAGTAGGTGAGCACATTGCAGATGCCCTAACTATAATCTTACAAAGTTCTCCAGATTCAGGAACTGTCCCTCTAGATTGGAAAATTGCACATGTCACTCCGCTTTTTAAGGAAGGAGAGAGAGGGAAACCAGGGAATTATAGACCAGTTAGCCTAACATCTGTTGTGGGGAAAATGCTGGAGTCTATAATTAAGGATGGGGTGACTGAACACCTCGAGAATTTTCAGTTAATCAGGGAGAGCCAGCATGGATTTGTGAAAGGTAGGTCGTGCCTGACAAACCTGATTGAATTTTTTGAAGAGGTGACTAAAGTAGTGGACAGGGGAATGTCAATAGATGTTATTTATATGGACTTCCAGAAGGCATTTGATAAGGTCCCACATAAGAGTCTGTTAGCTAAGATAGAAGCCGATGGAATCAAGGGAAAAGTACGGACTTGGTTAGGAAGTTGGCTGAGCGAAAGGTGACAGAGAGTAGGGATAATGGGTAGGTACTCACATTGGCAGGATGTGACTAGTGGAGTCCCGCGGGGATCTGTCTTGGGGCCTCAATTATTCACAATATTTATTAACGACTTAGATGAAGGCATAGAAAGTCTCATATCTAAGTTTGCCGATGACACAAAGATTGGTGGCATTGTAAGCAGTGTAGATGAAAACATAAAATCACAAAGGGATATTGATAGATTAGGTGAATGGGCAAAACTGTGGCAAATGGAATTCAATGTAGACAAATGTGAGATCATCCACTTTGGATCATAAAAAGAATAGAACAGGGTACTTTCTAAATGGTAAAAAGTTAAAAACAGTGGCTGTCCAAAGGGACTTAGGAGTTCAGGTACATGGATCATTGAAGTGTCATGAACAGGTGCAGAAAATAATCAAGAAGGCTAATGGAATGCTGGCTTTTATATCTTGAGGACTCGAGTATAAGGGGGCAGAAGTTATGCTGCAGCTATACAAAAACCCTGGTTAGACCGCACCTGGAGTACTGTGAGCAGTTCTGGGCACCGCACCTTCGGAAGGACATATTGGCCTTGGAGGGAGTGCAGCGTAGGTTTACTGGAATGATATCCGGACTTCAAGGGTTAAGTTACGAGGAGAGATTACACAAATTGGGGATGAATTCTCCAGAGTTTCGACGGTTAAGGGGTGATCTGATCAAAGTTTATAAGATATTAAGGGGAACAGATAGGGTGGATAGAGAGAAACTATTTCCGCTGGTTGGGGATTCTAGGAGTAGGGGGCACAGTCTAAAAATTAGAGCCAGACCTTTCAGGAGCGAGATTAGAAAACATTTCCACACACAAAGGGTGGTAGAAGTTTGGAACTCTCTTCCGCAAACGGCAATTGATACTAGCTCAATTGCTAAATTTAAATCTGAGATTGATAGCTTTTTGGTAACCAAAGGTATTAAGGGATATGGGCCAAAGGCAGGTATATGGAGTTAGATCACAGATCAGCCATGATCTTATCAAATGGCGGAGCAGGCTCGAGGGGCTGAATGGCCTCCTCCTGTTCCTATATTCCTAAGTGATACGCGTTACTGAATTCCATGTTATAAATTTGAATTGTTGTGTTTCAGTTGTAATTAGAGAAGCTGAATGAGCATTATGTACCATCGGATGAGCTGGGGAGCATTCATGTCCCACAACACTATCAGCGGGAACTGCTGAGAAACCTCGACACCGCTGCCTCGGACTTGCAGATGACCCACTGAGCATTCCCACCGTATTAGAGCAAGGAAGTGTCAGCTTGGCTCAGTTGGTAGCACTCTCAACTCCGGGAGAAGATTGTGGGTTCAC
Organism: Heptranchias perlo; assembly: GCF_035084215.1. Taxonomy (NCBI): domain Eukaryota; kingdom Metazoa; phylum Chordata; class Chondrichthyes; order Hexanchiformes; family Hexanchidae; genus Heptranchias; species Heptranchias perlo. The sequence goes on along the minus strand of NC_090340.1, from coordinate 65,326,181 downwards.
ACCTCATTCCAGGACTTGGGCACATAAACTAGGCTGACACTTCAGTACAGTACTGAGAGTGCACTGCACTGTTGGAGGGGCAGTACTGAGGGAGCACTGCACTGTCGGAGGGGCAGTACTGAGGGAGCACTGCACTGTCGGAGGGTCAGTACTGAGGGAGCACTGCACTGTCGGAGGGGCAGTACTGAGGGAGCGCTGCACTGTCGGAGGGTCAGTACTGAGGGAGCACTGCACTGTCGGAGGGTCAGTACTGAGGGAGCACTGCACTGTCGGAGGGGCAGTACTGAGGGAGCGCTGCACAGTTGGAGGGGCAGTACTGAGGGAGTGCTGCACTGCAGGAGGGTCAGTACTGAGACAGCGATGCACTGTCGGAGGGGCAGTACTGAGCGTGTGCTGAATTATCAGAGGGGAGTACTGAGGGAGTGCTGCACTCGGAGGAGCAGTAATGAGAGTGCACTGCACTGTCATACGAACATATGAATTAAAAGCAAGAGCAGGAGTAGGCCCCTCGAGCCTGCTCTGCCATTTGATAAAATCACGGCTGATCTGATTGTGACCTCAACCCTACTTTCCCATCTACCTACAATGACCTTTGACTCCCTTGTTAATCAGGAATCTATCTAACTCACCCTTAAAAATATCCAATGACCCTGCCCCCACCGCTCTCTGGGGAAGGGAGTTTCCACAGACTCACCACCCTCTGAGAGAAAAAAAATGTCCTCATCTCCGTCTTAAATGAGAGACCCCTTATTTTTAAACTGTGGCCCCTAGTTCTAGTCTTTCTCACAAGAGGAAACATCCTCTCAGTATCTACCCCTTCTCGTCCCCTCAGGATCTTATATGTTTCAATAAGATCACCTCTCATTCTTCTAAACTCCAGTGTGTACAGGCCCAACTTGTCCAACCTTTCCTCATAAGATAACCCCCTCATCCCAGGAATCAGTCGAGTGAACCTTCTCTGAACCGCCTCTAAAGCAATTATGTCCTTTCTTAAATAAGGAGACCAAAACTGCACACAGTATTCTAGATGTGGTCTCACCAATGCCCTGTACAACTGTAGCAAAACATCTCTACTTTTATATTCCATTCCCCTTGCAATAAATGACAACATTCCATTTACCTTCCTAATCACTTGCTGTACCTGCATACTAACTTTTTGTGATTCATGTACTCGGACACCCAGATCCCTCTGTACCTCAGAGTTCTGCAATCTCTCTCCATTTATAAATTATACTGCTTTTCTATTCCTCGTGCCCAAAAGTTCACATTTTCCCACATTATACTCCGTCTGTCAAATTTTTGCCCACACACTGAACCTTTCTATATCCCTTTGCACACTCCTTATGACCTTTTCACACCTTACTTTCCTACCCACATTTGTGTCATCAGCAAATTTAGCAACCAGACATTCGGTCCCTTCATCCAAGTCATTGATATAGATTGTAAATAGTTGAGGCCCCAGCACTGATCCCTGTGGCACTCCACTTGTTACATCTTGCCAACCTGAAAATGACCCATTTATGCCGACTCTCTGTTTCCTGTTAGCTAACCAATCCTTTATCCATGCGAATATGTTACCCCCTACATCATGGGCTCTTATTTTGTGTAGTAGCCTCTGATGTGCCACCTTGTCAAAAGCCTTCTGGAAATCCAAGTACACCATATCCACAGGATCCCCTTTATCCACATTGCTTGTTACTTCCTCAAAGAACTCTAATAAATTAGTCGACCACGATTTCCCTTTCACAAAGTCATGTTGACTCTGCCTGATTACATCGAGATTTTCTAAGTGCCCTGCTATAACCTCCTTAATAATAGATTCTCGATGTTAAGCTAAGAGGCCTGCAGTTTCCTGCTTTCTGTCTCCATCCTTTCTTGAATGGAGGAGTTACATTCGCTATTTTCCAATCTGATGGGACCCTTCTAGAATCTAGGGAATTTTGGAAAATTAATACCAATGGATCTACTATCTCTGCAGCCACTTCTTTTAAGACCCTGGGATGAAGTCCGTCAGGACCTGGGGACTTGTCAGCTTTTAGTTCTAAAATTTTTTTCAAAACCCTTTCCCTGGTGATTGTAAATGTTTTAAGTTCCTCCCTCCCTTTCACCTCTTGATTCACAATTTTTAAAAAATTTGTTCATGGGATGTGGGCGTCGATGGCGAGGCCGGCATTTATTGCCCATCCCGAATTGCCCTGGAGAAGGTGGTGGTGAGCCGCCTTCTTGAACCGCTGCAGTCCGTGTGGTAATTATTTCTGGCATGTTATTTGTTTCCTGCACTGTGAAGACGGACGCAAAATATCTGTTCAATTCATCAGCCGTTTCCTTGTTCTCCATTATTAATTCCCCAGACTCACTCTCTGGAGGACCAAAGCTCACTTTACTCACTCTTTTCCTTTTTAAATACCTGTAGAAACTCTTACTATCTGTTTTTATATTTCTAGCTAGCTTTCTCTCGTACTCTAATTTATTATCCTTATTATTCTTTTAGTCATTCTTTGCTGTTTTTTATATTCTGTCCAACTTCTGACCTGCCACTAATCTTCGTGGAATTTTATGCTTTTTCTTTCAATTTGATACTATCTTTAACTTCCTTAGTTGGCCACGGACGGTACGTCCTTCCCCTCGAGTCTTTCTTTCTCACTGGAATGTATCTTTGCTGAGTGTTATGAAATATCTCATTAAATGTCTGCCACTGCAACTCTACTGACCTATCCCTTAACCTAATTTCCCAGTTCACTTTAGCCAGCTCTGTCTTCGTGCCCTCATAATTGCCCTTATTTAAGTTTAAAACACTAGTCTCAGACTTACTTTTCTCTCCCTCAAACTGAATGTGAAATTCAATCATATTGTGATCACTGCTACCTAGAGGCTCCTTTACAATGAGGTCATTAATTAATCCTGTCTCATTTCACATTACCAGATCTAGAATAGCCTGCTCTCTGGCTCTAGAACGTGCTACTCTAAGAAACTGTCCCAAAAGCACTCTCTGAACTCATCTTCCAGGCTACCTTTGCCAATCAGATTCTTCCAATCAATATGGAGATTAAAATCATCCATGATTATAGAATCATAGAAGTTTACAACATGGAAACAGGCCCTTCGGCCCAACATGTCCATGTCGCCCAGTTTATACCACTAAGCTGGTCCCAATTGCCTGCACTTGGCCCATATCCCTCTATACCCATCTTACCCATGTAACTGTCCAAATGCTTTTTAAAAGACAAAATTGTACCCTCTGTCTTCTGTCGTCAAGCCAATTTTGTATCCAATTGGCTACCTCACCTTGGATCCAGTGAGATTTAACCTTACGTAACAACCTACCATGTGGTACCTTGTCAAAGGCTTTGCTAAAGTCCATGTACACCACGTCTACTGCACAGCCCTCATCTATCTTCTTGGTTACCCCTTCAAAAAACTCAATCAAATTCGTGAGACATGATTTTCCTCTCACAAAACCATGCTGACTGTTCCTAATCAGTCCCTGCCTCTCCAAATGCCTGTAGATCCTGTCTCTCAGAATACCCTCCAACAACTTACCCACTACAGATGTCAGGCTCACCGGTCTGTAGTTCCCAGGCTTTTCCCTGCCGCCCTTCTAAAACAAAGGCACAACATTTGCTACCCTCCAATCTTCAGGCACCTCACCTGTAGATGTCGATGATTCAAATATCTCTGCTAGGGGACCCGCAATTTCCTCCCTAACTTCCCATAACATCCTGGGATACATTTCATCAGGTCCATTATCGCTGTTCCTTTCTCACAAGCCCCCATTATTTCTTCCTGTATACCCTGTCCTACAGTGTGGTTACTGTTCGGGGTCCTATAAACTACTCCCACAAGTGACTTCTTGCCTTTACTATTTCTTATCTCTACCCAAACTGATTCTACATCTTGGTCTTTGGAACTAAGGTCATTTCTCTCTATTATACTCATGTCCTTCATTAACAGAGCGACCCCTCCACCTTCGCCCAGCTTCCTGTCCGTCCGAAATGTCAAGTACCCTTGAATATTCAGGTTCTAGCCTTTGTCATCTTGGAGCCATGTCTCTGTGATGGCTCTCAGATCGTACATATTTATTTCTATTTGAGCTGTCAATTCATCCATTTTGTAACAAATGCTACGCGCATTCAGATACAAAACCTTTAGTGCTGTCTTTTTACTATTTTTGCAACCTCCAGTTTTACTTGCTGGCGCACCCTTAAATTTATATGCTCTGTCCCTTCCTGCCACTCTCTGATTATCATTTCCCTTATTGCTACCTTGCCCTCTTGCCTTGTCTTCATTCTTTAATTTATCACATCCTCCCTTACTTGATCCCTCGCCCCCATTATTTAGTTTAAAGCCCTCTCTACCGCCCTAGTTATACGATTCGCCAGAACACTGGCCCCAGCACGGTTCAGATGAAGCCCGTCCCAACGGTACAGCTCCCACTTTCCCCAGTACTGGTGCCAGTGCCCCATGAATCGAAACCCATTTCTCCCACACCAATTTAACTCTAATCTTATTTACCCTACGCCAATTTGCTTGTGGCTGAGGTATTAATCCAGAGATTATTACCTTTTGAGGTTCTGCTTTTTAATTTAGCTCCTAGCTGCTCATACTCCCTAAGCAGAACCTCTTCCCTCATCCCAACTGTGTCGTTGGTACCTACGTGGACCACAACAAATGGATCCTCCCCCTCCCACTGCAAGTTTCTCTCCAGCCCAGAGCAGATGTCCCGAACCCTGGTAATGGGCAGGCAACACAGCCTTCTGGACTCTCGTTCTCAGCTGCAGAGAACTGTGTCTATCCCCCTGACTATACTGTCCCCTACGACCACTACATTCCTACTAACTCCCCCCCCCCCCCAGCCCCGCTTGAATGGCTTCCTGTACCATGATGCCACGGACAGTTTGTTCATCCACCCTGCAGCCCCCGCTTTCGTCCATACAGGCTGCAAGCACCTCAAACCTATTGGACAATTGCAAAGGCTGAGGCTCCTCCACTTCTACCTTCTCGATTCCCTTACCTGCCTCACTCGCAGTCACACCCTCCTGTCCCTGACCACTGACCAATTTAGTTGACCTTATCCTAAGGGGTGTGACCGCCTCCTGGAACCGAGTGTCCAGGTATTTTTCCCCCTCCCTGATGGGTCGCAGTGTCTGCAGCTCGGCCTCCAGTTCGATGACTCTGAGCCGAAGCTCCTCAAGCCGCAGACACTTACTGCAGACGTGTTTGCCCTGATCGCACTGGGGTCCAGGAGCTCCCACATTCTGCAGTCACTACACATCACCTGCCCTGCCATCTGTTTTATGTGTTAATTAATTTATAATTTTTCTCAATTTAAAAGGGAGGCCCCCCTTTCGGAGGGGCAACACTGAGGGAGTGCTGCACTGTCGCAGGGTCAGTACTGAGGGAGTGCTGCACTGTCGGAGGGGCAGTACTGAGGGAGCGCTGCACTGTCGGAGGGGCAGTACTGAGGGAGTTCTGCACTGTCAAGGGGGCAGTACTGAGGGAGTGCGGCACTGTCGGAGGGTCAGTACTGAGAGTGTGCGGCACTGTTGGAGGGTCAGTACTGAGAGTGTGCGGCACTGTCGGAGGGTCAGTACTGAGGGAGTGCGGCACTGTCGGAGGGCCAGTACTGAGAGTGTGCGGCACTGTCGGAGGGTCAGTACTGAGGGAGTGCGGCACTGTCGGAGGGTCAGTACTGAGGGAGCGCTGCACTGTCGGAGGGGCGGTACTGAGGGAGTGCTGCACTGTCGGAGGGTCAGTACTGAGAGTGTGCGGCACTGTCGGAGGGTCAGTACTGAGGGAGTGCTGCACTATCGGAGGGTCAGTACTGAGGGAGTGCTGCACTGTCGGAGGGTCAGTACTGAGGGAGTGCTGCACTGTCGGAGGGTCAGTACTGAGGGAGCGCTGCACTGTCGGAGGGTCAGTACTGAGGGAGTGCGGCACTGTCGGAGGGTCAGTACTGAGAGTGTGCGGCACTGTCGGAGGGTCAGTGCTGAGAGTGTGCGGCACTGTCGGAGGGTCAGTACTGAGGGAGTGCTGCACTGTCGGAGGGTCAGTACTGAGGGAGTGCTGCACTGTCGGAGGGTCAGTACTGAGGGAGTGCTGCACTGTCGGAGGGTCAGTACTGAGGGAGCGCTGCACTGTCGGAGGGTCAGTACTGAGGGAGCGCCGCACTGTCGGAGGGCTAGTACTGAGGGAGCGCCGCACTGTCGGAGGGTCAGTACTGAGGGAGTGCTGCACTGTCGGAGGGTCAGTACTGAGGGAGTGCTGCACTGTCGGAGGGTCAGTACTGAGGGAGCGCTGCACTGTCGGAGGGTCAGTACTGAGGGAGCGCCGCACTGTCGGAGGGCTAGTACTGAGGGAGCGCCGCACTGTCGGAGGGTCAGTACTGAGGGAGCGCTGCACTGTCGGAGGGTCAGTACTGAGGGAGTGCTGCACTGTCGGAGGGTCAGTACTGAGGGAGTGCTGCACTGTCGGAGGGTCAGTACTGAGGGAGTGCTGCACTGTCGGAGGGTCAGTACTGAGGGAGTGCGGCACTGTCGGAGGGTCAGTACTGAGAGTGTGCGGCACTGTCGGAGCTTCTGCTCTTCAGGCAGGCCCCACTGGTTCATCTACAAATTAACGATCCCATGGTAGTATTCAAAGAGGAGCAGGGAGTTCTCCAGGTGTTCTGGCCAACATTTTTCCCTTCCCTAACTCCACCAAAAACAGGTTCACTTGCCATTCCTCACATTGCTGTGTAGGATCTTACTGTGCACAAAGCCTACTGCATTTATTTATGTAACAACAGTGCCTATATTGCTAAAGTAAGTTAGCATATGTGAATCAGTGTGAAGCGTTTCTGAGAGATGTGATAAGGCACGAGATAAAGACCAGTTCTTTTAAATGACATGATTTAAAGAGTTCTCTCTGTATATTGTACGAAGCAATCAATAGCTGGGACTGAGTTAAAGTCTTTCATTTAATGTCAAGTTCAGAGACTGTTCACAAACTGCAAAACTTCACTCTTGCAGGAAGTGCTCAATTGAACTCAGTCCCAGTCCCAATTATTTTATAGCGCACACTGTAAATCTGTACTTAATTATAAGGCAATTAGCAGGGAGTCGAGGCAACACTCCGCAATGTGTTATTACAGGACGACTGCTGTACACTGGAAAGTAAAACTTTGCTTTAGCCTAGTTTTTCCTTGTGAAGTATCTGTTAAACACTTTGGGATCCAAGGGGAAGCTTCTACAAAGGCAATTTGTGTCCTTCACTGGCTCAAGCTCAACTGAGAAAAGGCCAGGAAAAGCATGCTTACCGATTCCAAATCATAACCAGTCTCCCGAGGGCCTCTCAACCCACAGCCACCTGCAGGGTCAACGCACATCGTCCTAAATTGCATTCTCTCTGTGCCCTTTCCTGTCAATCACCTCGCAGGCTTTAAATAACGCGCCAAGACCCTGACACAGCATCATTGCTCAATGTCTGCTCATCGATCCTCCTGAGTCGCCAACCAGCACGGCCAAGAGCGCGGATACAAAGAGCAATCAATCACCAGCATCCAACAACATGGAATAGCCACACGCACCTTTGCTGCTCTATCCCTCACCATTATTAAGTTCATTTACAAGCCACAACTGCAGTGCTCTGGCTGAGCTTGCCCTGTGCATTAGAATCAGTTTATATCCCAGTGCTGATCGCCAGCTCTTTCTCAGCCATTAACACTGTGAGTAGGGGCACCAGATCACTCAGCTCCTCATCAATATTGAGAACCGTGCTGCTCACAACAAACACAGGAAACAAACAGCTTCTGCTTAGAACAAATCTGCTGTAATTTCTATGTAATTCTCTATGATCTAATTAAGACAGCACACCAGCCACGTAAATGAGGCGGGACTGCTGCTCAAGGACTGCTGTCTACGACAGTAACTCAAGCACAGATTGCCTTGACATAGGAGCAGGAACAAGTCATGCTTTTTGGTCGTCAGCCAGTCAAGAGGCTGAAGCTCAAACCAACTGAACCTTCTCCCTGACCTTGGATGGTAACGGAGTCAAACATCACTGCATTCCAGTCTACATTCCTCAACCAGTGATACAGACTGAACCCTCACTCCATACACTGTACAATATTCAACCAGTGATACAGACTGAACCCTCACTCCATACACTGTACAATATTCAACCAGTGATACAGACTGAACCCTCACTCCATACACTGTACAATATTCAACCAGTGATACAGACTGAACCCTCACTCCATACACTGTACAATATTCAACCAGTGATACAGACTGAACCCTCACTCCATACACTGTACAATATTCAACCAGTGATACAGACTGAACCCTCACTCCATACACTGTACAATATTCAACCAGATACAGACTGAACCCTCACTCCATACACTGTACAATATTCAACCAGTGATACAGACTGAACCCTCACTCCATACACTGTACAATATTCAACCAGATACAGACTGAACCCTCACTCCATATACTGTACAATATTCAACCAGATACAGACTGAACCCTCACTCCATACACTGTACAATATTCAACCAGTGATACAGACTGAACCCTCACTCCATACACTGTACAATATTCAACCAGTGATACTTTTGACAATTGACATTTCCATGGTCCAGCACAGCAGATCACTGAAGCAAACGGTGTTTTTTAACCATCAGAGAATTCCATAACAGATTCCTTCCATTCCAAATAGATCAGTTTCTTTGAAAATTTGCTTGCTTTGCTTCTGTGCCACCTGTTCTCTACTCACCCTCTGGGCATCAAATTCTGGCAGCATCACGCAGGTAGCTCCTACCCAGAGAGGGCACATCAGTTTATTGAGGATTCCGTGGAGGTGATGTAGTGGCAGCACGTGTAGTATCACATCATCTCTGCTCCATTCCCACTCCTTCACCAGGCAGGTTACCTAGAGAGCAACACACACTGTTAGTTCTCCTCTAAACGCACTGTCAGTGCGCAGCAACACACAATGTTAGTTTTTCTCTACTCGTTCATGGGATGTGGGCATCGCTGGCGAGGCCGGCATTTATTGCCCATCCCTAATTGTCCTTGAAAAGGTGGTGGTGAGCTGCCTTTTTGAACCGCTGCAGTCCGTGTGGTGACGGTTCTCCCACAGTGCTGTTAGGAAGGGAGTTCCAGGATTTTGATCCAGCAGCGATGAAGGAACGGCGATATATTTCCAAATGTAAGGAGTCTTACAACACCAGGTTATAGTCCAACAGCTTTATTGGAATCACAAGCTTTCGGAGCTTTCCTCCTTCGTCACCAGACGACACCTTCCATCACTTTGCTGATGATTGAGAGTCGACTGATGGGGCGGTAATTGGGCGGATTGGATTAGTCCTGCTTTTTGTGGACATACCTGATTCCCATTGACTTCAATTTTACTGGGGCTCCTTGGTGCCACACTCGGTCAAATACTGCCTTGATGTCAAGGGCAGTCACTCTCACCTCATCTCTGGATTTCAGCTTTTTTGTCCATGTTTGGACCAAGGCTGCAATGTACTCAGCAACACACACTGTTAATACTCCACAACACACTGTTACACACACCGTCAGTGCTCAACACACACCGTCAGTGCTCAACACACACCGTCAGTGCTCAGCAACACACACCGTCAGTGCTCAGCAACACACACCGTCAGTGCTCAACACACACCGTCAGTGCTCAGCAACACACACCGTCAGTGCTCAACACACACCGTCAGTGCTCAGCAACACACACCGTCAGTGCTCAGCAACACACACCGTCAGTGCTCAACACACACCGTCAGTGCTCAGCAACACACACCGTCAGTGCTCAACACACACCGTCAGTGCTCAGCAACACACACCGTCAGTGCTCAGCAACACACACCGTCAGTGCTCAACACACACCGTCAGTGCTCAACACACACCGTCAGTGCTCAGCAACACACACCGTCAGTGCTCAGCAACACACACCGTCAGTGCTCAACACACACCGTCAGTGCTCAGCAACACACACCGTCAGTGCTCAACACACACCGTCAGTGCTCAGCAACACACACCGTCAGTGCTCAACACACACCGTCAGTGCTCAGCAACACACACCGTCAGTGCTCAACACACACCGTCAGTGCTCAGCAACACACACCGTCAGTGCTCAGCAACACACACCGTCAGTGCTCAACACACACCGTCAGTGCTCAGCAACACACACCGTCAGTGCTCAACACACACCGTCAGTGCTCAACACACACCGTCAGTGCTCAACACACACCGTCAGTGCTCAGCAACACACACCGTCAGTGCTCAGCAACACACACCGTCAGTGCTCAGCAACACACACCGTCAGTGCTCAGCAACACACACCGTCAGTGCTCAGCAACACACACCGTCAGTGCTCAACAACACACACCGTCAGTGCTCAGCAACACACACCGTCAGTGCTCAGCAACACACACCGTCAGTGCTCAGCAACACACACCGTCAGTGCTCAGCAACACACACCGTCAGTGCTCAGCAACACACACCGTCAGTGCTCAACACACACCGTCAGTGCTCAGCAACACACACCGTCAGTGCTCAGCAACACACACCGTCAGTGCTCAACACACACCGTCAGTGCTCAACACACACCGTCAGTGCTCAGCAACACACACCGTCAGTGCTCAGCAACACACACCGTCAGTGCTCAACAACACACACCGTCAGTGCTCAACAACACACACCGTCAGTGCTCAGCAACACACACCGTCAGTGCTCAACACACACCGTCAGTGCTCAGCAACACACACCGTCAGTGCTCAACACACACCGTCAGTGCTCAGCAACACACACCGTCAGTGCTCAGCAACACACACCGTCAGTGCTCAGCAACACACACCGTCAGTGCTCAACAACACACACCGTCAGTGCTCAACAACACACACCGTCAGTGCTCAACACACACCGTCAGTGCTCAACACACACCGTCAGTGCTCAGCAACACACACCGTCAGTGCTCAGCAACACACACCGTCAGTGCTCAGCAACACACACCGTCAGTGCTCAGCAACACACACCGTCAGTGCTCAGCAACACACACCGTCAGTGCTCAACAACACACACCGTCAGTGCTCAACACACACCGTCAGTGCTCAACAACACACACCGTCAGTGCTCAGCTACACACACCGTCAGTGCTCAGCAACACACACCGTCAGTGCTCAACAACACACACCGTCAGTGCTCAACAACACACACCGTCAGTGCTCAACAACACACACCGTCAGTGCTCAGCAACACACACCGTCAGTGCTCAGCAACACACACCGTCAGTGCTCAACAACACACACCGTCAGTGCTCAGCAACACACACCGTCAGTGCTCAGCAACACACACCGTCAGTGCTCAACAACACACACCGTCAGTGCTCAACAACACACACCGTCAGTGCTCAGCAACACACACCGTCAGTGCTCAGCAACACACACCGTCAGTGCTCAACAACACACACCGTCAGTGCTCAGCAACACACACCGTCAGTGCTCAACAACACACACCGTCAGTGCTCAGCAACACACACCGTCAGTGCTCAGCAACACACACCGTCAGTGCTCAACAACACACACCGTCAGTGCTCAACAACACACACCGTCAGTGCTCAACACACACCGTCAGTGCTCAGCAACACACACCGTCAGTGCTCAACACACACCGTCAGTGCTCAGCAACACACACCGTCAGTGCTCAACACACACCGTCAGTGCTCAGCAACACACACCGTCAGTGCTCAACAACACACACCGTCAGTGCTCAGCAACACACACCGTCAGTGCTCAACAACACACACCGTCAGTGCTCAACAACACACACCGTCAGTGCTCAACACACACCGTCAGTGCTCAGCAACACACACCGTCAGTGCTCAACACACACCGTCAGTGCTCAGCAACACACACCGTCAGTGCTCAACAACACACACCGTCAGTGCTCAGCAACACACACCGTCAGTGCTCAACAACACACACCGTCAGTGCTCAACACACACCGTCAGTGCTCAGCAACACACACCGTCAGTGCTCAGCAACACACACCGTCAGTGCTCAGCAACACACACCGTCAGTGCTCAGCAACACACACCGTCAGTGCTCAACACACACCGTCAGTGCTCAGCAACACACACCGTCAGTGCTCAACACACACCGTCAGTGCTCAGCAACACACACCGTCAGTGCTCAGCAACACACACCGTCAGTGCTCAACACACACAGTCAGTGCTCAGCAACACACACCGTCAGTGCTCAACACACACCGTCAGTGCTCAGCAACACACACCGTCAGTGCTCAGCAACACACACCGTCAGTGCTCAGCAACACACACCGTCAGTGCTCAGCAACACACACCGTCAGTGCTCAGCAACACACACCGTCAGTGCTCAGCAACACACACCGTCAGTGCTCAGCAACACACACCGTCAGTGCTCAGCAACACACACCGTCAGTGCTCAACACACACCGTCAGTGCTCAGCAACACACACCGTCAGTGCTCAACACACACCGTCAGTGCTCAACACACACCGTCAGTGCTCAGCAACACACACCGTCAGTGCTCAGCAACACACACCGTCAGTGCTCAGCAACACACACCGTCAGTGCTCAACAACACACACCGTCAGTGCTCAACACACACCGTCAGTGCTCAACACACACCGTCAGTGCTCAACACACACCGTCAGTGCTCAGCAACACACACCGTCAGTGCTCAGCAACACACACCGTCAGTGCTCAGCAACACACACCGTCAGTGCTCAGCAACACACACCGTCAGTGCTCAACACACACCGTCAGTGCTCAACACACACCGTCAGTGCTCAACACACACCGTCAGTGCTCAACACACACCGTCAGTGCTCAACACACACCGTCAGTGCTCAACACACACCGTCAGTGCTCAACACACACCGTCAGTGCTCAGCAACACACACCGTCAGTGCTCAGCAACACACACCGTCAGTGCTCAGCAACACACACCGTCAGTGCTCAACAACACACACCGTCAGTGCTCAACACACACCGTCAGTGCTCAACACACACCGTCAGTGCTCAGCAACACACACCGTCAGTGCTCAACAACACACACCGTCAGTGCTCAACAACACACACCGTCAGTGCTCAGCAACACACACCGTCAGTGCTCAACAACACACACCGTCAGTGCTCAACACACACCGTCAGTGCTCAACACACACCGTCAGTGCTCAGCAACACACACCGTCAGTGCTCAACAACACACACCGTCAGTGCTCAGCAACACACACCGTCAGTGCTCAGCAACACACACCGTCAGTGCTCAGCAACACACACCGTCAGTGCTCAGCAACACACACCGTCAGTGCTCAACAACACACACCGTCAGTGCTCAACAACACACACCGTCAGTGCTCAGCAACACACACCGTCAGTGCTCAACAACACACACCGTCAGTGCTCAACAACACACACCGTCAGTGCTCAGCAACACACACCGTCAGTGCTCAGCAACACACACCGTCAGTGCTCAACAACACACACCGTCAGTGCTCAACAACACACACCGTCAGTGCTCAGCAACACACACCGTCAGTGCTCAACAACACACACCGTCAGTGCTCAACACACACCGTCAGTGCTCAGCAACACACACCGTCAGTGCTCAACACACACCGTCAGTGCTCAGCAACACACACCGTCAGTGCTCAACAACACACACCGTCAGTGCTCAGCAACACACACCGTCAGTGCTCAACAACACACACCGTCAGTGCTCAACAACACACACCGTCAGTGCTCAACACACACCGTCAGTGCTCAGCAACACACACCGTCAGTGCTCAGCAACACACACCGTCAGTGCTCAGCAACACACACCGTCAGTGCTCAGCAACACACACCGTCAGTGCTCAGCAACACACACCGTCAGTGCTCAGCAACACACACCGTCAGTGCTCAGCAACACACACCGTCAGTGCTCAGCAACACACACCGTCAGTGCTCAGCAACACACACCGTCAGTGCTCAGCAACACACACCGTCAGTGCTCAACAACACACACCGTCAGTGCTCAACAACACACACCGTCAGTGCTCAGCAACACACACCGTCAGTGCTCAACAACACACACCGTCAGTGCTCAACAACACACACCGTCAGTGCTCAGCAACACACACCGTCAGTGCTCAGCAACACACACCGTCAGTGCTCAACAACACACACCGTCAGTGCTCAACAACACACACCGTCAGTGCTCAGCAACACACACCGTCAGTGCTCAACAACACACACCGTCAGTGCTCAACACACACCGTCAGTGCTCAGCAACACACACCGTCAGTGCTCAGCAACACACACCGTCAGTGCTCAACACACACCGTCAGTGCTCAGCAACACACACCGTCAGTGCTCAACAACACACACCGTCAGTGCTCAGCAACACACACCGTCAGTGCTCAACAACACACACCGTCAGTGCTCAACAACACACACCGTCAGTGCTCAACACACACCGTCAGTGCTCAGCAACACACACCGTCAGTGCTCAGCAACACACACCGTCAGTGCTCAGCAACACACACCGTCAGTGCTCAGCAACACACACCGTCAGTGCTCAGCAACACACACCGTCAGTGCTCAGCAACACACACCGTCAGTGCTCAGCAACACACACCGTCAGTGCTCAGCAACACACACCGTCAGTGCTCAGCAACACACACCGTCAGTGCTCAGCAACACACACCGTCAGTGCTCAGCAACACACACCGTCAGTGCTCAACACACACCGTCAGTGCTCAGCAACACACACCGTCAGTGCTCAGCAACACACACTGTCAGTGCTCAGCAACACACACCATTAGTACTCCCTCTCACCCTGGTCATTTCCCCCTGGCATGGCCCTCACCTCCGCTCCCTTAAGTCCAAGGTGTGGAGATGCCGGTGATGGACTGGGGTTGACAATTGTAAACAATTTTACAACACCAAGTTATAGTCCAGCAATTTTATTTTAAATTCACAAGCTTTCGGAGGCTTCCTCCTTCCTCAGGTGAACGATGTGAAAATGAAATCCTCGAAATGAAATCGCATTTATAATTCACAGAACAATGCTTGGTGAGTACAGACAGTTTTTTCAACTGCCCGTTGCCAAGGCAATCAGTGTGTAGACAGACAGGTGTTACCTGCCAGGTCTCAGAATATACAAATCACCAAAAAAAAACAACAATCAAAAAAAAAAGAGATAGAGAGGTAGAAACATAGAAAAGACAGCAACTGACCCGTTATATTAAAAACAGATAACATTTGTTCGCTGGTGGGGTAACGTGTAGCGTGACATGAACCCAAGATCCCGGTTGAGGCCGTCTTCATGGGTGCGGAACTTGGCTATCAATTTCTGCTCGACGATTTTGCGTTGTCGTGTGTCTCGAAGGCCGCCTTGGAGTACGCTTACCCGAAGGTCGGTGGATAAATGTCCATGACTGCTGAAGTGTTCCCCGACTGGGAGGGAACCCTCCTGTTTGGTGATTGTTGCGCGGTGTCCGTTCATCCGTTGTCGCAGCGTCTGCATGGTCTCGCCAATGTACCATGCTCTGGGGCATCCTTTCCTGCAACGTATGAGGTAGACAACGTTGGCCGAGTCACAGGAGTATGAACCATGCACCTGGTGGGTGGTGTCCTCTCGTGTGATGGTGGTATCTGTGTCGATGATCTGGCATGTCTTGCAGAGGTTACCGTGGCAGGGTTGTGTGGTGTTGTGGACGCTGTTCTCTTGAAAGCTGGGTAATTTGCTGCGAACGATGGTCTGTTTGAGGTTTGGTGGCTGTTTAAAGGCGAGTAGTGGAGGTGTGGGGATGGCCATAGCGAGGTGTTCGTCGTCATTGATGACATGTTGAAGGCTGCGGAGAACATGGCGTAGTTTCTCCGCTCCGGGGAAGTACTGGACGACAAAGGGTACTCTGTTGGTTGCGTCCCGTGTTAGTCTCCTGAGGAGGTCTATGCGATTTTTTGCTGTGGCCCGTCGGAACTGTCGATCGATGAGTCGAGCGTCATATCCCGTTCTTACTCGGGCGTCTTTCAGCGTCTGTAGGTGTCCATCGCGTTCCTCCTCGTCTGAGCAGACCCTGTGTATTCACAGGGCCTGTCCATAGGGGATGGCCTCTTTGACGTGGTTAGGGTGGAAGCTGGAAAAGTGGAGCATCGTGAGGTTGTCCGTGGGCTTGCGGTCGAGTGAGGTGCTGAGGTGCCCGTCTTTGATGGAGATTCGTGTGTCCAAGAAAGAAACTGATTCTGAGGAGTAGTCCATGGTGAGCTTGATGGTGGGATGGAACTTGTTGATGTTATCGTGTAGTCTCTTTAGTGATTCCTCGCCGTGGGTCCATAGAAAGAAAATGTCGTCGATGTATCTGGTGTATAGTGTTGGTTGGAGGTCTTGGGCAGTGAAGAAGTCCTGCTCGAACTTGTGCATGAAAATGTTGGCGTATTGGGGTGCCAATTTGGTCCCCATGGCTGTTCCGTGTGTTTGGGTAAAGAACTGGTTATCGAAGGTGAAGACATTGTGATCCAGGATGAAGCGGATGAGTTGTAGGATGGCGTCTGGAGATTGGCTGTTGTTGGTGTTGAGTATTGATGCTGTCGCAGCGATGCCGTCATCGTGGGGGATACTGGTGTAGAGTGCCGAGACGTCCATCGTGGTGAGAAGTGTTCCTGGTTCAACTGGTCCGTGGGTACTGAGTTTTTGTAGGAAGTCTGTAGTGTCGCAACAGAAGCTGGGGGTTCCCTGTACGATGGGTTTCAGGATGCCCTCGATGTATCCAGAGAGGTTCTCACACAGGGTTCCGTTGCCTGATACGATAGGACGTCCGGGTGTGTTGGCTTTGTGTATCTTTGGGAGGCAGTAGAAGTCTCCCACACGGGGAGTACGTGGGATGAGAGTGCGTAGGATGCTTTGAAGGTCTGGATCGAAGGTCTTGATCAGTTTGTTGAGCTGGTGGGTGTGTTCTTTGGTCGGATCTGCGGGTAACCGTCTGTAGTGTTCCTGGTTGTCCAGTTGTCGGTATGCTTCTTTGCAATAGTCCGTTCTGTTCTGTATGACTATGGCTCCTCCTTTGTCCGCTGGTTTGATGACGACGTTGCGGTTGGTCTTGAGAGCGTTGATGGCGTTGCGTTGTGCTCGGGTGACATTCTGGACTGTCTTCTGAGTGCGGCTGATGAATCTGGCATTGACGCATTTCCTGACAGCTTGAGCATACATGTCCAGCTGAGGGCAGCGACCCTCTGGAGGAGTCCAGTTTGACTTTCCTCTTCGGTTGCTGTACCGCGGATCCCTCTGTCTGCTGTTCCGGATCGTCGATTGTCTCATTGGGTTCGCTGCTGAAATCTTGGGGTTTGTGGTAGAATTCCCGGAGCCTCATTCTTCTCATCAATGACGACGAACACCTCGCTATGGCCACCCCACACCTCCACTACTCGCCTTTAAACAGCCACCCAACCTCAAACAGACCATCGTTCGCAGCAAATTACCCAGCTTTCAAGAGAACAGCGTCCACGACACCACACAACCCTGCCACGGTAACCTCTGCAAGACATGCCAGATCATCGACACAGATACCACCATCACACGAGAGGACATCACCCACCAGGTGCATGGTTCATACTCCTGTGACTCGGCCAACGTTGTCTACCTCATACGTTGCAGGAAAGGATGCCCCAGAGCATGGTACATTGGCGAGACCATGCAGACACTGCGACAACGGATGAACGGACACCGCGCAACAATCGCCAAACAGGAGGGTTCCCTCCCAGTCGGGGAACACTTCAGCAGTCATGGACATTCATCCACCGACCTTCGGGTAAGCGTACTCCAAGGCGGCCTTCGAGACACACGACAATGCAAAATCGTCGAGCAGAAATTGATAGCCAAGTTCCGCACCCATGAAGACGGCCTCAACCGGGATCTTGGGTTCATGTCACGCTACACGTTACCCCACCAGCGAACAAATGTTATCTGTTTTTAATATAACGGGTCAGTTGCTGTCTTTTCTATGTTTCTACCTCTCTATCTCTTTTTTTTTTGATTGTTGTTTTTTTTTGGTGATTTGTATATTCTGAGACCTGGCAGGTAACACCTGTCTGTCTACACACTGATTGCCTTGGCAACGGGCAGTTGAAAAAACTGTCTGTACTCACCAAGCATTGTTCTGTGAATTATAAATGCGATTTCATTTCGAGGATTTCATTTTCACATCGTTCACCTGAGGAAGGAGGAAGCCTCCGAAAGCTTGTGAATTTAAAATAAAATTGCTGGACTATAACTTAAGTCCAAGGGACACAGACCTGAATATTTATGATGTGGAGATGCCGGTGATGGACTGGGGTTGACAATTGTAAACAATTTTACAACACCAAGTTATCGTCCAGCAATTTTATTTTAAATTCACAAGCTTTCGGAGGCTTCCTCCTTCGTCAGGTGAACGATGTGAAAAAACGATCTGAATATTTATGGCGGACAACTGATTTGGCCATTCATCACCAGATCTGGCCGGACCACATAAAGCACTATCGGGTCCTGCTCTCCTCTGACAACACTGCTCAATATTCCAGGATCATCCTGGAATGCAAAGATAACCCCCGGCTTCTCTTCTCCACTACAAACCATCTTCTTAAACCCCTCTCCCCTGCCTCTGCCCCCTCCACCTCCAACGAAAAGTGAGGGGAGCTCATGGACTTCTTTGTCACTAAGATTGATCCGTTCAGCTGCCTCTGCCACTTCTCTCCCTTCCCCGAACCCATCAAACTGAACTTCCCCTACGGTTCCCCCCTGCCCTAGCCCTGAACTCACATCTTTCTCTAGTTTCTCTCCTATCTCCCCTCATGCCCTCTCCGAGCTCATCTTGACCATGAGACCCCCGTCCTGCTCCCTTGACCCTATTCCCATTAAACTGCTGACCACCCAATTTCCCTTCCTGGCCCCCATGTTAGCTGATATTGTTAATGGTTCCCTCTCCTCAGGTACTGTCCCTCTCCCCTTCAAATCTGCCATCATCACACCCCTCCTCAAAAAAAATACCCTTAACCCCTCTGCCCTTGCAAACTACCACCTCATCTCCAACCTCCCTTTCCTCTCCAAAGTCCTTGAACATGTTGTCGATTCCCAAATCTGTGCCCTTCTTTCCTGCAACTCCATGTTTGAATCCCTCCAATCAGGTTTCCACCCCTGCCACAGTACTGTGACGGCCCTTATCAAAGTCACAAATGACATCCTATGTGACTGTGACCGTGGTAAACTATCCCTCCTCATCCTTCTCCACCTGTCTGCAGCCTTTGACGTGGTTGACCACACCATCCTCCTCCAAAGTCTCTCCTCTATTGTCCAGTTGGGTGGGACTGGGCTCGGCTGTTTCCGCTCTTATCTACCCAGTCGTAGCCAGAGAATCACCTGCAATGGCTTCTCTTCCCGCTCCCACACCGTTACCTCTGGAGTCCCCCAAGGATCCATCCTTGGCCCCCTCCTATTTCTCATCTACAGGCTGCCCCTCATCGGAAAACACAACATTAGGCTCCACATACCCTGACAACACCCACCTCTACCTCACCACCACCTCCCTCGACCCCTCCACTTACTCTCATTTGTCACACTGCTTGTCCGACATACGATGAGCAAAAATTTCCTCCAACTAAATATTTGGAAGACTGAAGCCATTGTCCTCGGTCCCCACCACAAACTCCATTCCCTCATCACCGACTCCATCCCTCTCCCTGGCCACTGTCTGAGGCTGAACCAGACAGTTCCCAACCTTGGCGTACTATTTGACCCTGAGATGAGCTTCTGACCATATGTCCGCTCCATCACCAAGACCGCCTACTTCCACCTCTGTAACAGTGCCTGTCTCCGCCCCTGCCTCAGCACTGCCTTTGTTACCTCTAGAATCAACTATTCCAATGCTCTCCTGGCCGGCCTCCCATCTTCCATCCTCCATAAACTTGTGCTCATCCAAAACTCTGCTGCCCGTATCCTAACTCACACCGAGTCTCGTTCTCCCATCACCCCCTGTGCTCGCTGACTTACATTGGCTTCCGGTCCATCATCGCCTCGATTTTAAAATTCTTAAGCTTGTTTGCAAATCCCTCCATGGCCTCGCCCCTCCCTATCCCTGTAACCTCCTCCAGCCCTACAACCCTCCGAGATCTCGGCGCTCCTCCAATTCTTGCCTCTTGCACATCTCCGTTTTTAATCTCTCCACCATTGGCGGCCGTGCCTTCAGCTGCCAAGGCCATAAGCTCTGGAATTCCCTCCCGAAACCTCTCTACCCCTCTACCTCTCTCCTCCTTTAAGACGCTCCTTAAAACCTATCTCTTTGACCAAGCTCTTGGTCACCTGTCCTAATATCGCCTTATGTGGCTCGGTGTCAAATTTTGTTTGATAATCGCTCCTGTGCAGCGCCTTGGGACGTTTTACTGCATTAAAGGCGCAAAATAAATGCAAATCGTTGTTGTTGTTGACAGAGGTCTGTAATAATAGCTCGAGTACACAGGGTCTGTAATTCTAACTTGTACACAGATGTTTGTAATACCAGCTCGTGTATACAGTGTTTGTAATACCAGCTCATACACAGAGGTCTGTAATACCAGCTCATTCACAGAGGTCTGTAATACCAGCTCATACACAGAGGTCTGTAATACCAGCTCATACACAGAGGTCTGTAATACCAGCTCATACCAGCTCATACACAGAGGTCTGTAATACCAGCTCATACACAGAGGTCTGTAATACCAGCTCATACACAGAGGTCTGTAATACCAGCTCATACACAGAGGTCTGTAATACCAGCTCATACACAGAGGTCTGTAATACCAGCTCATACACAGAGGTCTGTAATACCAGCTCATACACAGAGGTCTGTAATACCAGCTCATACACAGAGGTCTGTAATACCAGCTCATACCAGCTCATACACAGAGGTCTGTAATACCAGCTCATACACAGAGGTCTGTAATACCAGCTCATACACAGAGGTCTGTAATACCAGCTCATACACAGAGGTCTGTAATACCAGCTCATACACAGAGGTCTGTAATACCAGCTCTTACACAGAGGTCTGTAATACCAGCTCTTACACAGAGGTCTGTAATACCAGCTCTTACACAGAGGTCTGTAATACCAGCTCTTACACAGAGGTCTGTAATACCAGCCCATGTACACCGTGTTGAGCTGTCATTTCACTCTATAAAATATGCGCTGAGTCTCTGTTGACACTGATCTACATTCCATTGTGCAGTCAGGTTGTGGGAGGTTCTGTGCTGTGACTATTCAGCTGGAACATCGCTTTCAGGAGCGTGGCTAATGTTAGGAATATTAATGAGACCCCCAGGGTTAATCTGATGGTAAGTGTCTGATCTGCTCTCAAAAGGATCAGCAATCTAGTCACTTGGTTATCAGTTATGACCTCACTTCAGACAATACATAACACACATGTATGAAGACTCACAACTCTCTCAACCTTATAAACATACCGTGGATTCACATCTTCCACCTTCTGGAGCACAGGGACTGACTAATGTGGTACACTGGAGCTGTGACCTCACGAGTAGCCACAATGGCAGTAAGAAGGTGGGAGAATTCACAATGTCACGGATATTGGAGGGAATGCCGACCGTTCGACCCAACATCAGAAGCTGCGACAGTTTGGACTGTTTGATTTTTTAAGAACCGGTAGTGGTTTTGTACATCATGGAATGCGAGTCATGCAGCAGGCAGGTTGTTATGGAGGTCGGTAGTGGTAACGCGAACTTTACACTTACTCAGAGATGTGCAGGGCTCTGCGGGGAGAGGGGACTGAGGGGAGGTCAGCACCCGACAAAAACAAACCGCCGGTCACTCGCTGTCATCCCCCAGGTTAAAACTGGAACAGATAACTTGTGCAATACGTTGATTTTACAGGCTAACTTCACCCCTTACTACATCTGCAGATGCTGCACTCGGGAATTAGAATAGTCGGGGATATGGCCGTACAGACCCCTTTAAAGGAACTTCACCGTAAAAACACTTTGTGAAGAGTCATCAGGACAGAATGAAAATGATACCTCTGATAACAGCTCCACACGTAGAACATTGTAAAACTCCCCAATCTGTGCAGCAACAATTGAAGATGTGCCAGCAAACACAGGTGCTGACAGAAGCCCCACTGCCACTGACTGATGTCTCTGCCTTTGGAGCACAGAGGATGGACAATAGTGCAGCTTGCGTCCATAATTCCCCACTTTTTCACACAAACGGTAGTGGAAATTTGGGACTCTCTCCCTCCAAAGACTGTGGATGCTGGGGGGTCAATTTAAATTTTCCAGACTAAGATTTTTGTTAGGTAAGGGTATCCAGGGATATGGAGCAAAGGCAGGTAAATGGAATTGAGGTACAAATAAACCATGATCCAATTGAATGGCGGAAGAGCCTCAATTGGGGTGAATGGCCTCCCCAAGCTTCTACATTCCCGATCTGTACACCCAGGGAGCAGGATTCATGCCATCAATTAGCACTTGAAAAATCAGCCCTTTAGAACAACAGATACCCGGGAGTGAGTTACAGGCTGGAATCTAATCGAGGGGTTCGGGGGGTTTATATATAGAATAGCATATACCCGAGAGTGAGTTACAGACTGGAATCTAATCGGGGGGTTTGGGGGTTTATACACAGAACAACAGATACCCGGGAGTGAGTTACAAGCTGGAATCTAATCGAGGGGTTCGGGGGGTTTATATATAGAATAGCATATACCCGGGAGTGAGTTACAGAATGGAATCTAATCGAGGGGTTTGGGGGTTTATACACAGAACAACAGATACCCGGGAGTGAGTTACAAGCTGGAATCTAATCGAGGGGTTCGGGGGGTTTATATATAGAATAGCATATACCCGAGAGTGAGTTACAGACTGGAATCTAATCGGGGGGTTTGGGGGTTTATACACAGAACAACAGATACCCGGGAGTGAGTTACAAGCTGGAATCTAATCGAGGGGTTCGGGGGGGTTTATATATAGAATAGCATATACCCGGGAGTGAGTTACAGGCTGGAATCTAATCGAGGGGTTCGGGGGGTTTATATATAGAATAGCATATACCCGAGAGTGAGTTACAGACTGGAATCTAATCGGGGGGTTTGGGGGTTTATACACAGAACAACAGATACCCGGGAGTGAGTTACAAGCTGGAATCTAATCGAGGGGTTCGGGGGGTTTATATATAGAATAACAGATAACTGGGAGTGAGTTACAGGCTGGAATCTAATCGAGGGGTTCGGGGGGGGTTTATATATAGAATAGCATATACCCGGGAGTGAGTTACAGGCTGGAATCTAATCGAGGGGTTCGGGGGGTTTATATATAGAATAACAGATAACTGGGAGTGAGTTACAGGCTGGAATCTAATCGAGGGGTTCGGGGGGGTTTATATATAGAATAACAGATACCCAGGAGTGAGTTACGGACTAGAAACTAATCGAAGGGTTCGGGGGGTTTATATATAGAATAACAGATACCCGGGAGTGAGTTAGGGCTGGAATATAATCGAGGGGTTTGGTGGGGATTATATATACAGACGAACAGATACCCGGGAGTTAGTAACAGACTGGAATCTAATTGAAGGGTTCGGGGGGTTTATATATAGAATAACAGATTCCCGGGAGTGAGTTACAGACTGGAATCTAATTGAGGGGCTCGGGGGGTTTATATATAGACTAACAGATACCCGGGAGTGAGTTACAGGCTGGAGTGAGTTATCAGTACCGTGGTATTTTAGCACAGATACTGAGTGAATCAGTGCCACCTATTGGAACAGATCTCCTGGTAACCAGCTGAAGAGCAGCACAAACAAAGTTCAGGGAATGGATTATGGAAGGAAGGCAAAAAACAAACTTCCAAAACGAGAACAGCAAAGGAAGGAACTCACCTGACTGTGCAGGATGCCATGGGTGGTGAGGACTCCTTTGGGGCGCCCTGTTGTCCCGCTTGTGTACAGTATCATGGCTCCTCTGGCCCTCCAGTCTTTGGCAACATAATCTGCATCTGCCGCGGGACCATCAGCACAAAGCTCCGGTTGTACGGTATCAAGGGAAGATTCTTGGGACTGACATAACCTCGGTAACAGAAGGCACTGCACACCCAGCCTGTCAGCGACCGGAGTCACCAGCTCTTTGTAATCCTCCTCCGCAATGATTAAAGTGCTCTGAGAGTCCTGAACAACATACTCGAGTTCTGGAGCTGGGTGTTTTCTGCACAGGGGAACTGTGACACCACCACACATCCAAGAGGCCCACTGGGCAACGACATAAGAAGCATCATTGGGACACAGGATTGAAATTCTTTGTTCCTTGATGTCGCCATCAGAACATCCCAATGCACTGTGAATCTTCCTTGAAAGGCCCAGGCTGTGCCTGTGCAGATCCCTGTACGTGTAACATCCATTATCATCTACAATTGCAAGTCTGTCTGTGAAGTTGGCAGCTCTGGTGAAGACCTGTTCTGTTCTTGTGAATGAGGATGTTGCTGTACCCTGGTTCCTCCGTAAGCCTTTAAGGGTCTGTACAATCCTGACAGCGAGTAGTGTGTGCTGACCCCAGCAATGGACACAGTATGGAAATGCTGATCCAGGAGTGCATCTCAGGAAACTGGACAGCATTCTCCAACCCACACTCCTCAGCCAACTGTTTCGCTGTCTTGGGCCTTGGCTCGCCTGCCCTCTCTGCTGATTTAGGAAAAGGCAATAGTTAGATTTCCAAGATGGGAAATTTGAATCTATCTGTTCACCTCTGGGCTCTGATTCTAAATCCACTGAGACGGTGGGGATGACGATCTCTTGTCTCATGGGAGCAGGATAGTGCGGGGGGTCAGGAGCGGGACGGTGCGGGAGGTCAGGAGCGGGACGGTGCAGGGGGTCGGGAGCGGGACGGTGCAGGGGGTCGGGAGCGGGACGGTGCGGGAGGTCAGGAGCAGGACGGTGCGGGAGGTCAGGAGCAGGACGGTGCGGGAGGTCAGGAGCAGGACGGTGCGGGAGGTCGGGACGGTGCGGGGGGTCGGGAGCGGGACTGTGCGGGGGGTCGGGAGCGGGACGGTGCGGGGGGTCGGGAGCGGGACGGTGCGGGGGGTCGGGAGCGGGACGGTGCGGGGGGTCGGGAGCGGGACGGTGCGGGGGGTCGGGAGCGGGACGGTGCGGGGGGTCGGGAGCGGGACGGTGCGGGGGGTCGGGAGCGGGACGGTGCGGGGGGTCGGGAGCGGGACGGTGCGGGGGTCAGGAGCGGGACGGTGCGGGGGGTCGGGAGCGGGACGGTGCGGGGGGTCGGGAGCGGGACGGTGCGGGGGGTCGGGAGCGGGACGGTGCGGGGGTCAGGAGCGGGACGGTGCGGGGGGTCGGGAGCGGGACTGTGCGGGGGGTCGGGAGCGGGACGGTGCGGGGGGTCGGGAGCGGGACGGTGCAGGGGGTCAGGAGCGGGACGGTGCGGGGGGTCGGGAGCGGGACGGTGCGGGGGGTCGGGAGCGGGACGGTGCGGGGGGTCGGGAGCGGGACGGTGCGGGGGTCAGGAGCGGGACGGTGCAGGGGGTCAGGAGCGGGACGGTGCGGGGGGTCGGGAGCGGGACGGTGCGGGGGGTCGGGAGCGGGACGGTGCGGGGGGTCGGGAGCGGGACGGTGCAGGGGGTCAGGAGCGGGACTGTGCGGGGGGTCGGGAGCGGGACGGTGCGGGGGGTCGGGAGCGGGACGGTGCGGGGGGTCGGGAGCGGGACGGTGCGGGGGTCAGGAGCGGGACGGTGCGGGGGTCAGGAGCGGGACGGTGCGGGGGGTCGGGAGCGGGACGGTGCGGGGGTCAGGAGCGGGACGGTGCGGGGGGTCGGGAGCGGGACGGTGCGGGGGGTCGGGAGCGGGACGGTGCGGGGGGTCGGGAGCGGGACGGTGCGGGGGGTCGGGAGCGGGACGGTGCGGGGGGTCGGGAGCGGGACGGTGCGGGGGGTCGGGAGCGGGACGGTGCGGGAGGTCAGGAGCGGGACGGTGCGGGGGGTCGGGAGCGGGACGGTGCGGGGGGTCGGGAGCGGGACGGTGCGGGGGGTCGGGAGCGGGACGGTGCGGGGGGTCAGGAGCGGGACGGTGCGGGGGGTCGGGAGCGGGACGGTGCAGGGGGTCAGGAGCGGGACGGTGC
This sequence comes from Heptranchias perlo, assembly GCF_035084215.1. Classification (NCBI taxonomy): domain Eukaryota; kingdom Metazoa; phylum Chordata; class Chondrichthyes; order Hexanchiformes; family Hexanchidae; genus Heptranchias; species Heptranchias perlo. Next base: position 65,300,025 of record NC_090340.1, on the reverse strand, counting down.
GGGGGGTCGGGAGCGGGACGGTGCGGGGGGTCAGGAGCGGGACGGTGCGGGGGGTCGGGAGCGGGACGGTGCGGGGGGTCGGGAGCGGGACGGTGCGGGGGGTCGGGAGCGGGACGGTGCGGGGGGTCGGGAGCTGGTGTTTATTCTCGACACGAGCCTCCTCCCTCCCTACTTCATCTCACCCTATCAGCATATCCTTCTATTCTTTTCTCCCTCATGTGTTTATCTAGATTCCCCTTAAATGCATCTGTGCTATTCGCCTCAACTACTCCTTGTGGTAGCGAGTTCCACATTCTGTCCACTCTTAGTGACTATTTTATATTTATGACCTCTAGTTTTGGACTCCCCACAAGTGGAAACATTTCCTCTACATCCACCCTATCAATCCTTTTCATTATTTTAAAGACCTCTATCAGGTCACCCCTCAGTCTTCTCGTTTCTAGAGAAGAGCCCCAGCCTGTTCAGCCGTTCCTGATAAGAACATAAGAACTAGGAGCAGGAGTAAGACAAATGGCACCTCGAGGCTGATCCACCATTCAAAAAGATCACAGCTGATCTTCGACCTCAACTCCGCTTTCACACCCGATCCCTATATCCCTTGATTCCCCGAGAGTCCAAAAATCTATCGATCTCAGCCCTGAATATATTCAATGACTGAGCATCCACAGCCCTCTGGGGTAGAGAATTCCAAAGATTCACAACCCTCTGAGCGAAGAAATTCCTCATCTCAGTCTTAAATGGCCGACCCCTTATCCTGAGACTATGCCGCCTGATTCTAGACTCTCCAGCCAGGGGAAACAACCTCTCAGCATCTACCCTGTCAAGCCCCCTCAGAATCTTATATATTTGAATGAGATCACCTCTCATTCTTCTAAACTCCAGAGAGCACAGGCCCATTCTACTCAACCTCTCCTCATCCCAGGAATTAAACCAGTGAACCTTCATGGAACCGCCTCTAAGGCAAGTATATCCTTCCTTAGATGAGGAGACCAAAACTGTACACAGTACTCCAGGTGAGTGCTCACCAAAGCCTTGTATAGTTGTAGCAAGACGTCCTTATTCTTGCAATAAAGACCAACGTGCCATTTGCCTTCCGATTTACTTGCTGCACCTGCATGCTAACTTTCTGTGTTCCTTGTAAAAGGACACCCCAATCTCTCTAAACACCTTTATTTAATAGTTTCTCACCATTTAAAAAATATTCTGTTCTTCTATTCTTCCTACCAAAATGAATAACCTCACATTTCCCCACATTACACTCCCTCTGCCATAATGAATTCTTCATTAAGATGGAAAGTGAAGTAGTCCAATCCGAAACTAGGGTCCTAAATCTAAACGAAGGAAACTATGAAGGTATGAGGAGTGAGTTGACTCTGATAGATTGGGAAGCTTCATTAAAAGGCATGATGGTGGACAGGCAATGGCTGACATTTAAGGAATGAATGCATGAATTGCAACAATTATACATTCCTTTCTGGCGCAAAAACACAAAAGGAAAAGTGGCCCAACCATGGCTAACAAAAGAAATTGAGGATAGTATTCGATCCAAAGAGGAGTCATATAAAGTTGCCAGAAAAAGTAACAAGCCTGAGGATTGAGAGCAGTTTAGAATTCAGCAAAAAAGGACCAAGAAATTGATTAAGAGGGGAAATAGAGTATGAGAGCAATCTTGCAAGTAACATAAAAGTGGACTGTAAAAGCTTCAACAAGTATGTAAAAAGAAAAAGATTAGTGAAGACAAATGTAGGTCCCTTACAGTCAGAAATGGGAGAATTTATAAAGGGGAACAAGGAAATGGCAGAGCAATTAAACAAATACTTTGGTTCTGTCTTCAGGGAAGAGGACACAAATAACTTCCCAGAAATGCTAGGGAGCCAAGGCTCCAGTGAGAAGGAGGAATTAAAGGAAATTAGTATTAGTAAAAAAAAGTGCTGGAGAAATTAATGGGACTGAAAGCCGATAAATCCCCAGGGCCTGATAATCTGCATCCCAGAGAACTAAAAGAGGTAGCCATGGAAATAGTGGATGCATTGGTTGTCATTTTCCAAAATTCTGTACATTATGGAACAGTTCCTGCAGATTGGAGGTGGAAAATGTAACCCCACTACAGACCGGTTAGCCTAACATCAATAGTAGGGAAAATGCTAGTGTCTATTATAAAGGATGTGATAACAGGACACTTAGAAAATATCAACGGGATTAGACAAAGTCAACATGGATTTATGAAAGGGAAATCATGTTTGACAAACCTACTGGAGTTTTTTGAGGATGTAACTGGTAGAATAGATAAGGGAGAACCAGTGGATGTGGTTTATTTGGATTTTCAGAAGGCCTTTGATAAAGTCCCACATAAGAGGTTAGTGTGCAAAATTAAAGCACATGGGATTGGGGGTAATATACTGGCATGGATTGAAAATTGGTTAACACAGGAAACAGAGAGTAGGAATAAATGGGTCTTTTTCGGGGTGGCAGGCAGTGACTAGTGGGGTACCGCAGGGATCAGTGCTTGGGCCCCAGATATTGACAATATATATCAATGATTTGGATGAGGGAAAGGAATGTAATATTTCCAAGTTTGATGATGACACACAACTAGGTGGGATTGTGAGTTGTGAGGAGGATGCAAAGAGGCTTCAAGGCGATTTAGACAAGTTGAGTGAGTGGGCAAATACATGGCAGATGCAGTATAATGTGGATAAATGTGAAGTTATCCACTTCGGAAGAAAAAACAGAAAGGCAGAGTATTATTTAATTGGTGATAGATTGGGAAATGTTGATGTACAAAGGGACCTGGGTGTCCTTGTACACCAGTCACTGAAAGCAAACATGCAGATTTAGCAAGCAGTTAGGGAGGCAAATGGTATGTTGGCCTTCATTGCAAGAGGATTTGAGTACAGGAGCAAGGATGTCTTACTGCAGTTATACAGGGCCTTGGTGAGACCACACCTGGAGTATTGTGTGCAGTTTTGGTCTCCTTACCTAAGAAAGGATATACTTGCCATAGAGGGAGTGCAGCGAAGGTTCACCAGACTGATTCCTGGGATGGCAGGACTGTCGTATGAGGAGAGATTGGGTCGACTCGGCCTGTATTCACGAGTTTAGAAGAATGAGAGGGGATCTCATTGAAACATATAAAATTCTGACAGGGCTAGACAGACTGGATGCAGGGAGGATGTTTCCCCTGGCTGGGGGGTCCAGAACGAGGGGTCACAGTCTCAGGATATGGGGTAGGACATTTCGGACTGAGATGAGGAGAAATTTCTTCACTCAGAGGGTTGTGAACCTGTGGAATTCTCTACCACAGAAGGCTGTGGAGGCCAAGTCACTGAATATTTTTAAGGAGGAGCTAGATAGATTTTTAGATACAAAAGGCATCAAGGGGTATGGGGAGAGAGCGGGAATATGGTATTGAGATAGAGGATCAGCCATGATCATACTGAATGGCGGAGCAGGCTCGAAGGGCCGAATGGCCTACTCCTGCTCCTATTTTCTATGTTTCTTGCCCACTCTCTTAACCTGTCTATATCCCTTTACAGACTCTTTGTATCCTCGTCACAGCTTACTTTCCCACCGAGCTTTGTATCGTCAGCACACTTGGATACATTACACTCGGTCCCTTCATCTAACTCATTAATATAGATTGTAAATAGCTGAGGCCCAAGCACTGATCCTTGCGGTACCCCACTAGTTACAGCCTGCCAACCTGAGAATGACCCGTTTATTCCTACTCTCTGTTTTCTGTCCATTAACCAATCCTCTACATAATATATCACCGCAACCCATGAACCCTTATCTTGCATAACAACCTTTTGTGTGGCAGCTTATCGAATGCCTTTTGAAAATCCCTGTTATCTACCCGACTAGTTACATCCTCAAAAAATTGTAATAAATTTGTCAAACACAAATTAACTTTCATAAAACTGTATTGACTCTGCCTAATCAGGAGGGAGGCCTTTAGATTCCTGGGGCATTGGAACCAGTGATGGGGAAATTGGGACCTGGACAGGCCGGACGGGTTGCACCTCAACGGAGCTGGGACCAATGTCCTCGCAGGGAGGTTCACTTGTGCTATGGGGGGGGGGGGATTTAAACTAATTTGGCAGGGGGATGGGCACCAGAATGTAGTTTTGGAAAGGAGAAAGAAGGGGCACAAAGGATCAGGAAAGATAGCACTAGAGAAAGTAATAGTGCAGTATTCGATGGGATCGGACTAAGAGAGAGTACAAGAAAGTCTAAGACTGGTTTGCAGTGCGTGTGTGTAAACACACGAAGTGTGGTAAACAAGGTCGGTGAGCTGCAGGCGCAAATAGCCACATGGGAATATGATGTTGTGGCGATAACGGAGACCTGGCTCAAAAAAGGGCAGGATTGGGTATTAAATATTCCTGGATACAAGATGTTTCAGGAAAGATAGAGAAGGAAAGAAAGGAGAGGGGGTGGCAGTATTGATTAAGGAGAATATTACAGTGCTGGAGAGAGAGGATGTCCTGGAGGGATCAAGGACAGAATCTATTTGGTTAACAATAGAGGTGCCATTACACTACTGGGTGTATTCTATAGGCCACCAACTAGTGGGAAGGATACAATGTGGAAAATTGCCCAGGTATGTCCTGTCCACAAAAAGCAGGACAAATCCAATCCAGTCAATTACCGCCCCATCAGTCTACTCTCAATCATCAGCAAAGTGATGGAAGGTGTCGTTGACAGTGCTATCAAGCGGCACTTACTCACCAATAACCTGCTCACCGATGCTCAGTTTGGGTTCCGCCAGGACCACTCGGCTCCAGACCTCATTACAGCCTTGGTCCAAACATGGATAAAAGAGCTGAATTCCAGAGGTGAGGTGAGAGTGACTGCCCTTGACATCAAGGCAGCATTTGACCAAGTGTGGCATCAAGGAGCCCTAGTAAAATTGAAGTCAATGGGAATCAGGTGGAAAACTCTCCAGTGGCTGGAGTCATACCCAGCACAAAGGAAGATGGTAGTGGTTGTTGGAGGCCAATCATCTCAGTCCCAGGACATTGCTGCAGGAGTTCCTCAGGGCAGTGTCTTAGGCCCAACCATCTTCAGCTGCTTCATCAATGATCTTCCCTCCATCATAAAGTCAGAAATGGGGATGTTCGCTGATGATTGTACAGTGCTCAGTTCCATTCGCAACCCCTCAGATAATGAAGCAGTCCGAGCCCGCATGCAGCAAGACCTGGACAACATCCAGGCTTGGGCTCATAAGTGGCAAGTAACATTCGCGCCAGACAAGTGCCAGGCAATGACCATCTCCAACAAGAGAGTGTCTAACCACGTCCCCATGACATTCAACGGCATTACCATCGCCAAATCCCCAACCATCAACAACCTGGAGGTCACCATTGACCAGAAAATTAACTGGACCAACTACATAAATACTGTGGCTACAAGAGCAGGTCAGAAGCTGGGTATTCTGTGGCGAGTGACTCACCTCCTGACTCCCCAAAGCCTTTTCACCATCTACAAGGCACAAGTCAGGAGAGTTGTGCCTCATCCACCATCCAAACATTCACTCCCTTCACCACCGGCGCACCGTGGCCTCATAGAAACATAGAAAATAGGAGCAGGAGCAGGCCATTCGGCCCTTCGGGCCTGCTCCATCATTCAAAATGATCATGGCTGATCGTCAAACTCAGTACCCTGTTCCCGCTTTTTCCCCATATCCCTTGATCCCTTTAGCATTAAAAAATATATCTATCTCCTTCTTGAATACATCTAATGACTGGGCCTCCACTGCTTTCTGTGGTCGAGAATTTCACAGGTTCACCACCCTCTGAGTGAAGAAATTTCTCCTCATCTCGGTTCAAAATGGCATACCCCGTATCCTGAGACTGTGACCCCTGTTCTGCCATCGGGAACATCCTCCCTGCATCTAGTCCTGTTAGAATTTTATATGTTTCGATGAGATCACCTCTCATTCTTCTAAACTCGAGTGAATATATGAATGTCACCCGAGCACAACGCAACGCCATCGACGCTCTCAAGACCAACCACAACATCGTCATCAAACCAGCGGACAAAGGAGGAGCCATAGTCATACAGAACAGAACGGACTATTGCAAAGAAGCATACCGACAACTGGACAACCAGGAACACTACAGACGGTTACCCGCAGATCCGACCAAAGAACACACCCACCAGCTCAACAAACTGATCAAGACCTTCGATCCAGACCTTCAAAGCATCCTACGCACTCTCATCCCACGTACTCCCCGCGTGGGCGACTTCTACTGCCTCCCAAAGATACACAAAGCCAAGACACCCGGACGTCCTATCGTATCAGGCAACGGAACCCTGTGTGAGAACCTCTCTGGATACATCGAGGGCATCCTGAAACCCATCGTACAGGGAACCCCCAGCTTCTGTCGCGACACTACAGACTTCCTACAAAAACTCAGTACCCACGGACTAGTTGAACCAGGAACACTTCTCACCACGATGGACGTCTCGGCACTCTACACCAGTATCCCCCACGATGACGGCATCGCTGCGACAGCATCAATACTCAACACCAACAACAGCCAATCTCCAGACGCCATCCTACAACTCATCCGCTTCATCCTGGATCACAATGTCTTCACCTTCGATAACCAGTTCTTTACCCAAACACACGGAACAGCCATGGGGACCAAATTGGCACCCCAATATGCCAACATTTTCATGCACAAGTTCGAGCAGGACTTTATCACTGCACAGGACCTCCAACCAACGCTATACACCAGATACATCGACGACATTTTCTTTCGATGGACCCACGGCGAGGAATCACTGAAGAGACTACACGATAACATCAACAAGTTCCATCCCACCATCAAGCTCACCATGGACTACTCCTCAGAATCAGTTTCTTTCTTGGACACACGAATCTCCATCAAAGACGGGCACCTCGGCACCTCACTCGACCGCAAGCCCACGGACAACCTCACGATGCTCCACTTTTCCAGCTTCCACCCTAACCACGTCAAAGAGGCCATCCCCTATGGACAGGCCCTGCGAATACACAGGGTCTGCTCAGACGAGGAGGAACGCGATGGACACCTACAGACGCTGAAAGACGCCCTAGTAAGAACGGGATATGACGCTCGACTCATCGATCGACAGTTCCGACGGGCCACAGCGAAAAATCGCATAGACCTCCTCAGGAGACTAACACGGGACGCAACCAACAGAGTACCCTTTGTAGTCCAGTCCTTCCCCGGAGCGGAGAAACTACGCCATGTTCTCCGCAGCCTTCAACATGTCATCAATGACGACGAACACCTCATTATGGCCATCCCCACACCTCCACTACTCGCCTTCAAACAGCCACCAAACCTCAAACAGACCATCGTTCGCAGCAAATTACCCAGCTTTCAGGAGAACAGCGTCCACGACACCACACAACCCTGCCACGGTAACCTCTGCAAGACATGCCAGATCATCGACACAGATACCACCATCACACGAGAGGACACCACCCACCAGGTGCATGGTTCATACTCCTGTGACTCGGCCAACGTTGTCTACCTCATACGTTGCAGGAAAGGATGCCCCAGAGCATGGTACATTGGCGAGACCATGCAGACGCTGCGACAACGGATGAACGGACACCGCACAACAATCGCCGGACAGGAGGGTTCCCTCCCAGTCGGGGAACACTTCAGCAGTCAAGGACATTCAGCCACCGACCTTCGGGTAAGCGTACTCCAAGGCGGCCTTCGAGACACACGACAACGCAAAATCGTCGAGCAGAAATTGATAGCCAAGTTCCGCACCCATGAGGACGGCCTCAACCGGGATCTTGGGTTCATGTCACGCTACACGTTACCCCACCAGCGAACAAATGTTATCTGTTTTTAATATAACGGGTCATTTGCTGTCTTTTCTATGCTTCTGCCTCTCTCTTTTTTTTTGGTGGTTTGTATATTCGGTGGCCTTTTAGGTAACACCTCTCTGTCCGCACACTGTGATTGCCGTGGCAACGGGCAGTTGGAAAGACTGTCTGTAATCACCAGGTATTGTTCTGTGATTTATAAATGCGAAGGGTTCGAGGATTTCATTTCCACAACATTCACCTGAGGAAGGAGGAAGCCTCCGAAAGCTTGTGAATTTCAAATAAAATTGTTGGACTATAACTTGGTGTTGTAAAATTGTTTACTAGTGAATATAGGCCGAGTCGACCCAATCTCTCCTCATACGTCAGTCCTGCCATCCCAGGAATCAGTCTGGTAAACCTTCGTTGCACTCCCTCCATGGCAAGGACATCCTTCCTCAGATAAGGAGACCAAAACTGCACACAATACTCCAGATGTGGTCTCACCAAGGCCCTGTATAACTGCAGTAAGATATCCCTGCTCCTGTACTCAAATCCTCTTGCAATGAAGGCCAACATACCATTCGCCTTCCTAACTGCTTGCTGTACCTGAATGCTCGCTTTCAGTGACTGGTGTACAAGGACACCCAGGTCTCGTTGCACCTCCCCTTTTCCCAATCTATCCCCATTCAGATAATCTGCCTTTCTGTTTTTACAACCAAAGTGGATAACCTCACATTTATCCACGTTATACTGCATCTGACATGTTCTTGCCCACTCACCCAACTTGTCTAAATCACATTGGAGCCTCTTTGCATCCTCCTCACAGCTCACATTCCACCCCAGCTTTGTGTCGTCTGCAAACTTGGAAATGTTACATTTAGTTCCCTCATCCGAATCATTGATATATATTGTGAATAGCTGGGGCCCAAGCACTGATCCCTGCGGTACCCCACTAGTCACTGCCTGCCACCCCGAAAAAGACCCGTTTATTCCTACTCTCTGTTTCCTGTCTGTCAACCAATTCTCAATCCATGCCAGTATATTCCCCCCAATCCCATGTGCTTTAATTTTGCACACTAACCTCTTGTGTGGGACCTTATCAAAAGCCTTCTGAAAATCCAAATACACCACATCCACTGGTTCTCCCCTATCTATTCTACTAGTTACATCCTCAAAAAACTCCAGTAGATTTGTTAAGCATGATTTCCCTTTCATAAACCCATGCTGACTTTGTCCAATCCCGTTAATGTCCTCCAAGTGTTCTGTTATCACATCTTTTATAATAGACTCGAGCATTTTCCCCACTACTGATGTTAGGCTAACTGGTCTGTAATTCCCTGTTTTTTCTCTCCCTCCTTTTTTAAATAGTTGGGTTACATTTGCACCCTCCAATCTGTAGGAACTGTTCCAGAGTCTATAGAATTTTGGAAGATGATCACCAATGCATCCACTATTTCCAGGGCCACTTCCTTTAGTACTCTGGGATGTAGATTATCAGGCCCTGGGGATTTGTCAGCCTTGAGCCCCATTAATTTCCCTAGCACTATTTTTTTACTAATACTGGTTTCCTTCAGTTCCTCCCTCTCACTAGACCCTTGCAGTGTGTACCATCCACAGGATGCACTGCAGCAACTCGCCAAGGCTTCTTCGACAGCACCTCCCAAACCCGCGACCTCTACCACCTGGAAGGCCAAGGGCAGCAGGCACATGGGAACAACACCACCTGCACGTTCCCCTCCAAGTCACACACCATCCCGACTTGGAAATATATCGCCGTTCCTTCATCGTCGCTGGGTCAAAATCCTGGAACTCCCTTCCTAACAGCACTGTGGGAGAACCTTCACCACACGGACTGCAGCGGTTCAAGAAGGCGGCTCACCACCACCTTCTCAAGGGCAATTAGGGATGGGCAATAAATGCCGGCCTCGCTAGCAATGCCCAAATCCCATAAACAAATAAAAAAATCTCTTACAATCTGTTTTTATATTTCTCGCTAGTTTACTCTCATATTCTATTTTCTCCCTTTTGATCAATTTTTTGGTCATCCTTTGCTGGTTTCTGAAACTCTCCCAATCCTCAGGCTTACTGCTCTTCTTGGCAACATTATAAGCCTCTTCTTCTCATCTAATACTCTCCTTAACTTCTTTAGTTAGCCACGGATGGATTGCTTTTCCCGTGGAGTTTTAATTTCTCAATGGAATGTATATTTGTTGAGAATTATGAAATATTTCTTTAAATGTTTGCCATTATTTATCTACTGTCATACCTTTTAATCTAATTTCCCACCTACCTTAGCCAACTCGCTCCTCATACTTATATAATTGGCTTTGTTTAAGTTTCAGACTCTAGATTCAGACTTATATATGGCACTCTCAAACTCAATGTGAAATTCTATCATATTATGATCACTCTTCCCCAGAGGATCCCTTACTGTGAGATTACTAATTAACCCTGTCTCATTACACAAGACAAGATCTAAAATAGCCAGTTCCCTGGTTGGTTCCACAATGTATTGTTCTGGGAAACTGTCTCGAATGCATTCCGTGAACTTGTCCTCCAAGCTACCTTTGTCTATTTGATTTGCCCAGTCTATATGAAGATTAAAGTCCCCATAATTACTGCATTACCTTTGTTACAAGCTCCTATTATTTCTTGATTAATATTCTGTCCAACGGTATTGCTACTGTCAGGGGCCTAAAAACTACTCCCACCAGTGTTTTCTGCCCCTTGTTATTTCTTATTTCCACCGATACTGATTCTACCTCCTGATCCTCTGAGCCGAGATCCTTTCTCACCACTGTCCTTATGTCATCCTTTATTATCAGGGATACCCCCCCACCTCCCACCTCCGTTTCCATTCTGCCTGTCCTTTCGAAACGGCAAGTACTCTGGAATATTTAGTTCCCAACCTTGGTCACCCGGCAACCACATCTCTGTAATGGCTATTAGATCAAACCCATTTATCTCTAAATCAACAGTTAAAATACTGCGGATGCTGGAAATCTGAAATAAAAGCAGAAAATGCTAGAAAAGCTCAGCAAGTCAGGCAGCATCTATGGAGAAAGAAACAGAGTTCACGTTTCAAGTCGATGACTAGTTCTGGCGAAAGGTCTTCGATCTGAAACATTAACTCTGTTTCTTTCTCCACAGATGCTGCCCCATTTATCTCTATTTGTGCCATTAATTCGTTTATCTTGTTTAGAATGCTTCGTGCATTCAGATAAAGAGCCTTTAGTTTTAACCTTCTACCTTTGACCTTATTTGCTGATGTACTATTACCATTAAACTCTCTGTCCCTTCCTGTCACACTCTGCTTATCTTTACCCAAATCGCTGCACTGCTCTGTTCCTTGACTTTTCTCTTCAGATTTCTAAATTTCCCCTCACCTGACCCCCCGCCCCCTCTCTTTAGTTTAAAACCCTATCTACCGCCCTCGTTATTCGATTCACCAGGACACTGGTCCCAGTTTGGTTTAAGTGGAGCCCATCCCAACGGAACAGCTCCCTCTTTCCCCAGTACTGGTGCCAGTGCCCCATGAGATGAAACCCCTGGCTCTCTTTGAGCCACGCATTTATCTCTATGATCTGCTTGACCCTATGCCTATTTCCAAATTTGCGCGTGGCTCAGGTAGTAATCCAGTGATTATTACCTTTGAGGTTCTGCTTATTAATTTAGACCCTAGGATATCCTCTCAGTTCTGGTATCATCTTTGTGAATCTTTTTTGCACCTCTCCAATGCCTCTATATCCTTTCTATTATATGGAGACCAGAACTGTGCACAATACTCCAAGTGTGGTCTAACCAAGGTTCTATACAAGTTTAACATAACTTCTCTGCTTTTCAATTCTATCCCTCTAGAAATAAACCCCAGTGCTGGATTTGCCTTTTTTATGGTCTTAATAACCTGTGTTGTTACTTTTAGTGATTTATGTATCTGTACCCCCAGATCCCCCTGCTCCTCTACCCCATTTAGACTGTTATTATCCAAGCATTATGTGGCCTCCTGATTCTTCCTACCAAAGTGCACCACCTCACACTCACCTATATTGAAATTAATTTGCCAATTACACGCCCATTCTGCAAGTTTATTAATGTCCTCTTGTATTTTGCCACATTCTTCCTTTGTATTATCTACACCCAATTTGGTGTCCTCTGCAAATTTTGAAACTGTACTTCCGATTCCCGAGTCCAATTCGTTGATGTAAATTGTGAACAACAGTGGTCCCAGCACCGATCCCTGTGGAACACCACTTCCCACCTTTTGCCAGTCTGAGTAACTAACTTTAACCCCTACTCTCTGTTTTCTGTTTTGTAGCCAGCTTGCTATCCATTCTGCTACGGGTCCCCTGACTCCACATTCTCTGACCTTAGTCATGAGTTTACAATATGGTAGGCCTACAATATGAAGGCCTTTAGAAAATACAAATATATTACATCGACTACATTACCCTTGTCTACTCGTTCTGTTATTTCTTGAAAGAATTTCAATAAGGTTGGTCAAGCATGTCTTTCCCTTCTGAAATCCGTGCTGACTATTCTTTATTATAATTTCGGTTTCTAGATGTTTTTCTATTACATCTTTCAGTAAAGATTCCATTATCTTTCCTACCACCGACGTTAAGCTAACTGGTCTATAGTTCCCTGGACTTGTTCTACCTCCCTTTTTAAATATAGGAATCACATTAGCTGTCCACCAGTCCTCTGGCACAATTCCCTTTTCTAATGATTTTTTATATACATGTAATTGTACCTCTGCTATCTCTTCCCTGACTTCTTTTAATATTCGCGGATGCAATCCATCCGGACCAGGGGTTTTATCCTCTCTAAGTTTGATTAGTTTATCAATTATCTCCCTCCTTTCTGTGTTTTATCTGACACAAACACCTTGACAGCCGTGACTCAGTGGGTAGCATTCTTGCCGAGTGAGCCAGAAGATTGTAGGTTCAAATCCCAGTCCAGAAACTTGAGCACAAAATCTAGGCTAACAGTGCAGTATTAATGAATGTTAAACCAAGGCCACTCAGATAAACATAAAGACCCCATAACAGTATTCAAAAAAAAGTGTGGGGTCCTGGTCAATATTTATCCCACATCACTAAAAACAACTACTCATTATTTCCTTGTTGTTTATGGGACCTTGCTGTGCACAAATTATCCTTCAGGTGAAAATGGTGCACTTGATTCCTCGTCACCCTAAATTTTAATTTTGTCCCTGAGATTTGAACTCTTCAGCCCAGTGAACAATTTTCTGGGATCAGTTATGTTATAACCCAGCCCCCCGGCCTTGTGTATCCCGAGCCCCCATGTAACCAGCACTCCGTATATCCCCCGCCCCCCCCCCTTAACTCCAGCCCCACTCCTATATATCCCCAGCCCCCCAATATAACCCCAGCCACCCATACATCCTCAGCCCTCTGAATACCCCCACCCCCCCTCCCCACTCTGTATATCCCCAGTAACCAGGGCCCTTCTAACTGCAGTTTGTGTAGCTGGAGATCCCTTTAATTTATTTTTCCTCAGATCTTTTTTGCACGATTACTTTAGCATCTAATTTAGATGCTTCCTACTACACATTGTCTACTCAGCCACTCTCTTCAAATCTTTACTGGAAAAGAAATCTGACCGTGAATGTCTGAGGGGTGATGAGTGCAGCCCAGCCCAGAGCTCAGCCCCCCGACCCCGGCCAGCCCAGCCCAGAGCCCCGACCCCCGGCCAGCCCAGCCCAGAGCCCAGCCGCCCGACCCCGGCCAGCCCAGCCCAGAGCCCAGCCCCCCGACCCCGGCCAGCCCAGCCCAGAGCCCAGCCCCCCGACCCCGGCCAGCCCAGCCCAGAGCCCAGCCGCCCGGCCAGCCCAGCCCAGAGCTCAGCCCCCCGGCCCCCGCTGTAAATAGGAACCAACTCCAAGGTCGGATTCGCACAGGATGGTTAAAAACCAACAGCTGCTCATGAGCAGCCCGGTACATCGCCAGACTCAGCCTCCTGCCCATCAGCATTTAATAAAGCAGGAAAACACTCGCAAGGCAAATCCGAAAACAGCGAGGCAGCAATTCCAGGGAGTCGGGAGGAAAGTGATTCTGTGCACGGAGCAGAGGCGATCTGAGCACCGCGGGGAGGGCAGAGGACCAGACCCCCGGGACCAGATAACCGGCCAGGGGGAGGAGGCCGGGCCGGGGAGGAGGGTGATGGAGGGGCCGGGGAGGAGGGTGATGCCGGGGCCGGGGCCGGGGAGGAGGGTGATGGAGGGGCCGGGGAGGAGGGTGATGGAGGGGCCGGGGAGGAGGGTGATGGAGGGGCCGGGGCGGAGGAGGATGGAGGGGCCGGGCCGGGAGGGTGATGCCGGGGGCCGGGCCTCGCCTCTAACGGCCGTGTTTCCTCCCCTTTTTGCCGCTCATGTTCCGATCATTAATTTACCTCAGAATCCACCGGACCGGAAGTGAAGCCGCCACTCAGAGTCCGGGTGGAACAAGGAGCCGGAGAAATGATCCGAGCGACCGGGGGAGCGGAGCGGAGCGGACCGCCCGTCACCAGGGTAACGGGAAGGAGAGATTGCCTCGGCCGGGGGGGGGTCAGTAGCCGGGGGCCGGGCCACGGTGGGGGGGCGGTCAGTAGCCGGGGGGGGGTCAGTAACCGGGGCCTCCACATTTATACGGGGTCGGTCACATCCTCCGGCTTCCCGAGGCACTGAAATGCGATCAATGACCACCTGTGTTCAGGTGTTATTGGCCGGGACTCCCGGGCATCAAAACCAACCTGCAGGGTGAGGTCTCGGGGACGGCAGGTCGGTGGTCGGTGGGGAGAATCTCTTCTGTTTTCTTCTTTCTGAGGATTGTGGGCTCAGTAACTTAGAGCAAAAAACTAAACTTAATTTAATAGATTAAACAAGGCCAGTACTTGGTTCAACCTAAAAGAATTTGATTGGCATTGTAGTAATTAATTAAATAAATAAAATAGTTCTGACAGGGCAGGAGATGTGTTGAACAGTTTTGTCCGGGGCGACTACATCTGCGGGAAGTGTCTGCGGCTCGAGGAACTCCGGCTCCGAGTTGAGGGGCTGGAGTCTGAGCTGCAGACATTGCGAGGCATCAGGGAGGGAGAAAGTTACCCGGACACTTTGATCCAGGAGGCAGTCACGCCCCTTAGACTAAATACTGTAGAATTGGCCCGTGGTCAGGGACAGGAGGGTGTGACTGCGAGTGAGGCAGGTACAGGGATCCAGGAGGGAGCATTGCAGGAGCCTCAGCCTCTGCACTAGTCCAATAGATACGAGGTTCTTGCAGCCCCTGTGAACGAGTGCAGGGACTGCAGGGAGGATGAGCAAACTGGCCAGGGGGCCATTCAAGTGGGAGGAATAAAAAGGAATGTGGTTGGAGAAGGCGACAGTATAGTTAGAAAAGACATACTTGCTCTCGAGGCAGTACAAAGAAGGTTCACTCGGTTAATCCCGGGGATGAGGGGGCGGACATATGAGGAGAGGTTGAGTAGATTGGGACTCTACTCATTGGAGTTCAGAAGAATGAGAGGCGATCTTATTGAAACATATAAGATTGTGAAGGGGCTTGATCGGGTGGATGCGGTAAGGATGTTCCCAAGGATGGGTGAAACTAGAACTAGGGGGCATAATCTTAGAATAAGGGGCTGCTCTTTCAAAACTGAGATGAGGAGAAACTTCTTCACTCAGAGGGTGGTAGGTCTGTGGAATTTGCTGCCCCAGGAAGCTGTGGAAGCTACATCATTAAATAAATTTAAAACAGAAATAGACAGTTTCCTCGAAGTAAAGGGAATTAGGGGTTATGGGGAGCGGGCAGGAAATTGGACATGAATTTAGATTTGAGGTTAGGATCAGATCAGCCATGATCTTATTGAATGGCGGAGCAGGCTCGGGGGGCCGATTGGCCTACTCCTGCTCCTATTTCTTATGTTCTTATGCAGCCAAGAGCAAGAGTCCCGAAGGCTGTGTTGCCTACCCGGTGCCAGGGTTAAGGACATCTCCTCAGGACTGGAGAGAAACTTGGAGGGGGAGGGGGAGGATCCAGTTGTCATGGTCCATGTAGGTACCAACAACATAGGTAGGACTAAGAAAGAGGTTCTGCTGAGGGAGTTTGAGCAGGTAGGGACTAAATTAAAATGCAGAACCGCAAAGGTGATAATCTCCGGATTATTACCTGAGCCACGAGCAAATTGGCACAAGGTAAATCAGATCAGAGAGATGAATGCGTGGCTCAAAGATTGGTGTGGGAGAAATGGGTTTCGATTCACGGGGCACTGGCACCAGTACTGGGGAAAGAGGGAGCTGTTCCGTTGGGACGGGCTTCACCTGAACCATGCTGGGACCAGTGTTCTGGCAAACCGAATAACTAGGGCGGTAGAGAAGGCTTTAAACTAAATAGAGGGGGGGGGAGGGCTCAGGTGCGGTGAAGTTTAGATTGAGAAAGAGAAAGGACAAGGAAGTAGTACAGGAAAGTGATGGGGGTAATGATAAACAGAGTGTGTCAGGAAGGGACAGAGCGAACAAACATAAGAGTGCACTAGCAAATGGGGCCAGGGTAGGAAAGAATGGTAAAAAGACAAAATTAAAGGTTCTTTATCTGAATGCACGCAGCATTCGTAATAAGATAGATGAATTGACGGCACAAATAGAAACAAATGGGTATGATCTCGTGGCCATTACAGAGACGTGGTTACAAGGTGACCAAGGTCGGGAGCTAAATATTCAGGGTTATTTAACATTTCGGAAGGATAGGAAAAAAGGTAAAGGTGGTGGGGTAGCTCTGTTAATAAAGGATGAAATTGGTATAACAGTGAGAAATGATCTTGGCTCAGAAGATCAAGATGTCGAATCAATTTGGGTGGAGGTAAGAAATAGCAAGGGAAAGAAATCACTGGTGGGAGTAGTATATAGGCCCCCGAACAGTCGCTACACTGTAGGGCAAAATATTAATCAGGAAATAAGGGGGGCTTGTAAAAAAGGTAATGCAATAATCATGGGTGATTTTAACTTTCACATAGATTGGACAAATCAAATTGGCAAAAATAGCCCTGAGGAGGAGTTCATAGAGTGTATTAGGGACTGTTTCTTAGACCAATACATCGGGGAACCAACCAGGGAACAGGCCATTTTGGATCTGGTAATGGGTAACGAAACAGGATTAATTAATGATCTAAAAGTAAAGGATCCCTTGGGAAGCAGTGATCATAACATGATAGAATTTCACATCCAGTTTGAGAGCGAGGATCTTGGGTCTGAAACTACTGTATTAAACTTAAATAAGGGCAATTATAAAGGAATGAGGGTGGAATTGGCTAAAGTGGACTGGGTAATCAGGTTAGATGGTATGATGGTAGATAAGCAGTGGCAAACATTTAAAAAGATATTTTATGACTCGCAACAAAAATATATCCCCGTGAGGAGGAAAGACTCCACAATAAGGGTGAACCAAGCATGGCTAACTAAGGAAGTCAAGGATGGTATCAGGTTAAAAGAAAAAGCATACAACATGTCAAAGATTACTGGTAAGCCCAAAGATTGGGAAAACTTTAAAAACCAGCAAAGGATGACTAAAAGAATAATAAAGAGAGAGAAAATAAATTATGAGAGTAAACTAGCAAGAAATATAACAACTGACAGTAAAAGCTTCTACAAGTATATAAAAAGGAAGAGGGTAGCTAAAGTAAACATTGGCCCCTTAGAGGATGAGACTGGGGAAATAATAATGGAAAACAAGGAAATGGCAGAGGAATTGAACAGATATTTTGTATCTGTCTTCACAGTAGAAGACACTGATAACATACCAATAATAGTAGAAAATCAAGGGGCAAAGGGGAGGGAGGAACTAAAAACAATCACTATCACTGGAGAAAAAGTACTTGGTAAACTGATGGGTCTAAAGGCTGACAAGTCCCCTGGACCTGATGGCTTGCATCCGAGGGTCTTAAAGGAAGTGGCTACAGAGATAGTGGATGCATTGGTTGTAATCTTCCAGAATTCACTGGATTCTGGAACGGTCCCAGCGGATTGGAAAACCACAAACATAAGACCCCTATTCAAGAAGGGAGTGAGACAGAAAGCAGGTAACTATAGACCAGTTAGCCTAACATCTGTCATTGGGAAAATGCTAGAATCCATTATTAAGGAAGTAGTAGCAGGACATTTGGAGACTCATAATACAAACAAGGAGAGTCAACATGGTTTTATGAAGAGGAAATCATGTCTGACATTTATTAGAGTTCTTTGAGGAAGTAATGGGGAAGGTGGATAAAGGGGAACCAATGGATGCAGTATATTGGATTTCCAAAAGGCATTCGATAAGGTACCACATAAAAGATTACTGCACAAGATTAGAGCTCATGGTGTTGGGGTAATATACTGGCATGGATAGAGGATTGGCTAACTAACAGAAAACAAAGAGCCAGGATAAAAGGGTCATTTTCAAAATGGCAATCTGTAACTAGTGGGGTGTCACAGGCATCAGTGCTGGGGCCTCAACTATTTACAATATATATCAATGACTTGGATGAAGGAACAGAGTGTCTTGTGGCCAAATTTGCTGATGATACAAAGATAGGTGGAAAAGCAAGTTGCGATGAGGACACAAAGTGTCTGCAAAGGGATATTGACAGGTTAAGCGAATGGGCAAAAATTTGGCAGATGGAATATAATGTGGGAAAATGTGAAGTCATCCACTTTGGGAGGAAAAATAAAAAAGCAAAATATTATTTGAATGGAGAAATACTACAAAATGCTGCGGTACAGAGGGATCTGGGTGTCCTCGTACATGAAACACAAAATGTCAACATACAGGTGCAGCAGGTAATCCGGAAGGCAAACGGAATATTGGCCTTTATTTCTAGGGGGATGGAGTATAAAAGCAGGGAAGTCATGCAACAACTGTACAGGGTGCTGGTGAGACCACACCTGGAGTACTGCGTACAGTTCTGGTGCCCTTATTTAAGGAAGGACATACTTGCATTGGAGGCAGTTCAGAGAAGGTTCACTAGGTTGATTCCGGGTATGGAAGGGTTGTCTTCTGAGGAAAGATTGAACAGGTTGGGTCTATACTCATTGGAGTTTAGAAGGATGAGAGGAGATCTTATTGAAACATGCAAGATTCTGAGGGGACTCGATAGGGTAGATGCTGAGAGGATGTTACCCCTCATGGGAGAATCCAAAACTAGGGGGCATAGTCTCAGAATAAGGGGTCACCCGTTTAAGACGGAAATGAGTCGGAATTTCTTCTCCCAGAGGGTTGTGAATCTTTGGAATTTTTTACCCCAAAAAGCTGTGGAGGCTGAGTCATTGAATACATTCAAGGCTGAGTTAGACAATTTTTTGATCAGCAAGGGAGTCAAAGGATATGGGAAAAGGTGGGAAAGTGGAGCTGAGGTAAAAATCAGATCGGCCATGATCTCATTGAATGGCGGAGCGGGCTCGAGGGGCCGAATGGCCTACTCCTGCTCCTATCTCTTATGGTCTTATCCTCTCAGTATCTACCCCTTCAAGTTCCCTCAGAATCTT
Organism: Heptranchias perlo; assembly: GCF_035084215.1. Lineage (NCBI taxonomy): Eukaryota > Metazoa > Chordata > Chondrichthyes > Hexanchiformes > Hexanchidae > Heptranchias > Heptranchias perlo. The sequence continues at coordinate 65,280,694 of NC_090340.1, read as the reverse complement.
ATATGTTTCAATGAGATCACCTCTCATTCTTCTAAACTCCAGTATATACAGGCCCAACTTGTCCAACCTTTCCTCATAAGATAACCCCCTCATCCCAGGAATCAGTCGAGTGAACCTTCTCTGAACTGCCTCCAAAGCAATTATGTCCTTTCTTAAATAAAAAGACCAACTGCACACAGTATTCTAGACGTGGTCTCACCAATGCCCTGTACAACTGTAGCAAAACATCTCTACTTTTATATTCCATTCCCCTTGCAATAAATGACAACATTCCATTTGCCTTCCGAATCACTTGCTGTACCTGCATACTAACTTTTTGTGATTCATGTACGAGGACACCCAGATCCCTCTGTACCTCAGAGTTCTGCAATCTCTCTCCACTGAAATAATATACTGCTTTTCTATTCCTCCTGCCAAAGTGGACAAGTTCACATTTTCCCACATTATACTCCATCTGCCAAATTTTTGCCCACACACTTAACCTATCTATATCCCTTTGCAGACTCCTCATGTCCTCTTCACAACTTACTTTCCTACCTACCTTTGTGCCATCAGCAAATTTAGCAACCATACATTCGGTCCCTTCATCCAAGTCATTGATATAGATTGTAAATAGTTGAGGTCCCAGCACTGATCCCTGTGGCACTCCACTCGTTACATCTTGCCAACCTGAAAATGACCCATTTATGCCTACTCTCTGTTTCTGTTAGCTAACCAATCCTTTATCCATGCTAATATGTTACCCCCTACACCATGAGCTCTTATTTTGTGCAGTAGCCTTTGATGTGGCACCTTGTCAAAAGCCTACTGGAAATCCAAGTACACCACATCCTCAGGATCCCCTTTATCCACGTATTTGTTACTTCCTCAAAGAACTCCAATAAATTAGTCAAACATGATTTCCCTTTCACAAAGCTGTCTTGACTCTGTCTGATTGCATTGAGATTTTCTAAGTGCCCTGCTATAACATCCTTAATAATAGATTCTAGCATTTTCCCTATGACAGATGTTTAGCTAACTGACGTGTGGTTTCCTGCTTTCTGTCTCCCTTCTTGAATAGAGTAGTTACATTTTCCAATCTGATGGGACCCTTCCATTTTGGAAAATTAATACCAATACATCTACTATCTCTGCAGCCGCTTCTTTTAAGACCCTGGGATGAAGTCCGTCAGGACCTGGGGACTTGTTGGCTTTTAGTTCTAATAATTTTTTCAAAACCCTTTCGCTGGTGATTGTAAATGTTTTAAGTTCCTCCCTCCCTTTCACCTCTTGATTCACAATTATTTCTGGCATGTTATTTGTTTCCTGCACTGTGAAGACGGATGCAAAATATCTGTTCAATTCATCAGCCATTTCCTTGTTCTCCGTTTTTAATTCCCCAGACTCACTCTCTGGAGGACCAAAGCTCACTTTACTTACTCTTTTCCTTTCTAAATACCTGTAGAAACTCTTACTATCTGTTTTTATATTTGTAGCCAGCTTTCTCTCGTACTCTAATTTATTATCCTTATTATTCTTTTAGTCATTCTTTGCTGTTTTTTATATTCTGTCCAACTTCTAATCTTCGTGGAATTTTATGCTTTTTCTTTCAATTTGATACTATCTTTAACTTCCTTAGTTGGCCACGGACGGTACGTCCTTCCCCTGGAGTCTTTCTTTCTCACTGGAATGTATCTTTGCTGAATGTTATGAAATATCTCATTAAATGTCTGCCACTGCATCTCTACTGACCTATCCCTTAACCTAAATTCCCAGTTCACTTTAGCCAGCTCTGCCTTCATGCCCTCATAATTGCCCTTATTTAAGTTTAAAACACTAGTCTTAGACTTACTTTTCTCTCCCTCAAACTGAATGTGAAATTCAATCATATTGTGATCACTGCTACCTAGAGGCTCCTTTACAATGAGGTCATTAATTAATCCTGTCTCATTACACATTACCAGATCTAGAATAGCCTGCTCTCTGGTTGGCTCTAGAACGTGCTGCTCTAAGAAACTGTCCTGAAAACACTCTCTGAACTCATCTTCCAGGCTACCTTTGCCAATCAGATTCTTCCAATTGATATGTAGATTAAAATCACCCATGATTATCGCTGTTCCTCTCTCACAAGCCCCCATTATTTCTTCCTGTATACCCTGTCCTACAGTGTGGTTACTGTTAGGGGGCCTATAAACTACTCCCACAAGTGACTTCTTGCCTTTACTATTTCTTATCTCTACCCAAACTGATTCTACATCTTGGTGTTTGGAACTAAGGTCATTTCTCTATTATACTCATGTCCTTCATTAACAGAGCGACCCCTCCACCTTCGCCCAGCTTCCTGTCCGTCCGAAATGTCAAGTACCCTTGAATATTCAGGTTCCAGCCTTTGTCATCTTGGAGCCATGTCTCTGTGATGGCTCTCAGATCGTACATATTTATTTCTATTTGAGCTGTCAATTCATCCATTTTGTTACAAATGCTACGCGCATTCAGATACAAAACCTTTAGTGCTGTCTTTTTACTATTTTTGCCACCTCCAGTTTTACTTGCTGGCGCACCCTTAAATTTATATGCTCTGTCCCTTCCTGCCACTCTCTGATTATCATTTCCCTTATTGCTACCTTGCCCTCTTGCCTTGTCTTCTTTCTTTAATTTATCACATCCTCCCTTACATGATTCCCTCGCCCCCATTATTTAGTTTAAAGCCCTCTCTACCGCCCTAGTTATACGATTCGCCAGAACACTGGCCCCAGCACGGTTCAGATGAAGCCCGTCCCAATGGTACAGCTCCCACTTTCCCCAGTGCTGGTGCCAGTGCCCCATGAATCAAAACCCATTTCTCCCACACCAATTTAACTCTAATCTTATTTACCCTATGCCAATTTTGCAATTCAGAGATTATTACCTTTTGAGGTTCTGCTTTTTAATTTAGCTCCTAGCTGCTCATACTCCCTAAGCAGAACCTCTTCCCTCGTCCCAACTGTGTCGTTGGTACCTACGTGGACCACAACAAATGGATCCTCCCCCTCCCACTGCAAGTTTCTCTCCAGCCCAGAGCAGATGTCCCGAACCCTGGTAATGGGCAGGCAACACAGCCTTCTGGACTCTCGTTCTCAGCTGCAGAGAACTGTGTCTATCCCCCTGACTATACTGTCCCCTACGACCACTACAGGGTACAGTAGCATGGTGGTTATGTTACTGGACGAGTAATCCAGAGGCCTAGACTAATAATCTGAAGTCATGAATTCAAATCCTGCCACGGCAGCTGGGAAATTTAAATTCAATTAATTAACTTCAATTAATTAAATAAAAATCTGGAATTAAAATACTAGTATCAGTAATGGTGGCCATGAAACTACCGGATTGTTGTAAAAACCCATCTGGTTCACTAATATCCTTTAGGGAAGGAAACCTGCCGTCCGGTCTGGCCTATATGTGACTCCAGACCCACAGCAATGTGGTTGATTCTTAATTGCCCTCTGAAATGGCCTAGCAAGCCACTCAGTTGTAAAATCTCGCTAAAAAAAGTTACAATAAGAATAAAACTGGACGGACCACCCGGCATCGGACCACTAGGCACCGGACACGACAACGGCAAACCAAGCCCAGTCGAGCCTGCAAAGTCCTCCTCACTAACATCTGAGGACTTGTGCCAAAATTGGGAGAGCTGTCCCACAGTCTAGTCAAGCAACAGCCTGACATAGCCATACTCACAGAATCACACCTTTCAGCCAACGTCCCAGAATCTTCCATCACCATCCCTGGGTATGTCCTGTCCCACCGGCAGGACAGACCCACCAGAGGTGGTATACAGTCAGGAGGGAGTGGCCCTGGGAGTCCTCAACATTGACTCTGGACCCCATGAAATCTCATGGCATCAGGTCAAACATGGGCAACCCATCTTCGCACTGAGGACACCATCCAACGTGTTGTGTGGCACTACCACCGTGCTAAATGGGATAGATTCAGAACAGATCTCGCAGCTCAAAACTAGGCATCCATGAGGCGCTGTGGGCCATCAGCAGCAGCAGAATTGTATTCCAGCACAATCTGTAACCTCATGGCCCGGCATATTCCTCACTCTTACCATTACCAACAAGCCAGGGGATCAACCCTGGTTCAATGAAGAGTGTAGAAGAGCATGCCAGGAGCAGCACCAGGCGTACCTAAAAATGAGGTGCCAACATATTAACATCGAGCGGGAGGAGGTATTGGCGGTTTTAGCAGGCCTAAAAATGGATAAATCCCCAGGCCCGGACGAAATGTATCCCAGGCTACTGTGTGAGGCAAAGGAGGAGATTGCGGGGGCTCTGACACATATATTCAGAACCTCTCTGGCCACAGGGGATGTGCCAGAGGACTGGAGAACCGCTAATGTAATACCATTATTCAAGAAGGGGAGTAGGGAAAAACCGGGGAACTACAGGCCAGTGAGCCTAACATCAGTGGTAGGAAAATTATTGGAAAAAATTCTGAAGGACAAAATTAGTCTCCACTTGGAGAAGCAAGGATTAATCAGGGATAGTCAACATGGCTTTGTCAAGGGAAGATCATGTCTGACTAATTTGATTGAATTTTTTGAGGGGGTGACTAGGCGTGTGGATGAGGGTAACGCAGTGGATGTGGTATACATGGATTTCAGTAAGGCCTTCGATAAAGTCCCGCACAGGAGACTGGTCAAGAAGGTACGAGCCCATGGAATCCAGGGTGCCTTGGCACTTTGGATACAAAACTGGCTTAGTGGCAGAAGGCAGAGGGTGATGGTCGAAGGTTGTTTTTGTGACTGGGGTACCACAGGGATCGGTGCTGGGTCCCTTGCTGTTTGTGGTCTACATTAATGACTTGGATATGAATGTAAAAGGTATGATCAGTAAGTTCGCTGATGATACAAAAATTGGTAGGGTGGTAAATAGCGAGGAGGATAGCCTCAGTCTGCAGGACGATATAGATGGGTTGGTCAGATGGGCGGAACAGTGGCAAATGGAATTTAACCCGGAAAAGTGCGAGGTGATGCACTTTGGAGGGACTAACAAGGCAAGGGAATACACAATGAATGGGAGGACCCGAGGCAAGACAGAGGGTCAGAGGGATCTTGGTGTGCAAGTTCACAGATCCCTGAAGGCGGCGGAACAGGTAGATAAGGTGGTAAAGAAGGCATATGGGATACTTGCCTTTATTAGCCGAGGCATAGAATATAAGAGCAAGGAGGTTATGATGGAGCTGTATAAAACACTGGTTAGGCCACAGCTGGAGTACTGTGTGCAGTTCTGGTCGCCACACTACAGGAAGGATGTGATCGCTTTGGAGAGGGTGCAGAGGAGATTCACCAGGATGTTACCAGGGCTGGAGCGCTTCAGCTATGAAGAGAGACTGGGAAGATTGGGTTTGTTTTCCTTGGAGCAGAGGAGGCTGAGGGGGGACATGATTGAGGTGTACAAAATTATGAGGGGCACAGATAGGATGGATACCAAGTAGCTTTTTCCCTTCGTTGAGGGTACTATAACAAGGGGACATAGATTCAAGGTAAAAGGCGGGAGGTTTAGAGGGGATTTGAGAAAGAACTTTTTCACCCAGAGGGTGGTTGGAGTCTGGAACTCACTGCCTGAAAGGGTTGTGGGGGCAGGAACCCTCACAACATTCAAGAAGCATTTGGATGAGCACTTGAAATGCCATAGCATACAAGGCTACGGACCAAATGCTGGAATATGGGATTAGAGTAGACAGGACTGATGGCCGGCGCGGACACGATGGGCCGAAGGGCCTCCATCTGTGCTGTATAACTCTAACTCTATGACCTGGTGAAGCTACAACTCAGGACTACATGCATGCTAAACAGCGGAAGCAACATGCTATGGACAGAGCTAAGTGATTCCACAACCAATGGATCAGATCAAAGCTCTGCAGTCCTGCCACATCCAGTCCTGAATGGTGGTGGACAATTAAACAACTAACGGGAGGAGGAGGCTCTGTAAACATCCCTATCCTCAATGATGGCAGAGTCCAGCACGTGAGTGCAAAAGACAAGGCTGAAGCGTTTGCAACCATCTTCAGCCAGAAGTGCCAAGTGGATGATCCATCTCGGCCTCCTCCCGATATCCCCACCATCACAGAAGCCAGTCTTCAGCCAATTCGATTCACTCCACGTGATACCAAGAAAGGGCTGAGTGCACTGGATACAGCAAATGCTATGGGCCCCGACAACATCCCGGCTGTAGTGCTGAAGACTTGTGCTCCAGAACTAGCTGCGCCTCTCGCCAAGCTGTTCCAGTACAGCTACAACACTGGCATCTACCAGACAGTGTGGAAAATTGCCCAGGTATGTCCTGTCCACAAAAAGCAGGACAAATCCAATCCGGCCAATTACCGCCCCATCAGTCTACTCTCGATCATCAGCAAAGTGATGGAAGGTGTCGTCGACAGTGCTATCAAGCAGCACTTGCTCACCAATAACCTGCTCACCGATGCTCAGTTTGGGTTCCGCCAGGACCACTCGGCTCCAGACCTCATTACAGCCTTGGTCCAAACATGGACAAAAGAGCTGAATTCCAGAGGTGAGGTGAGAGTGACTGCCCTCGACATCAAGGCAGCATTTGACCGAGTGTGGCACCAAGGAACCCTAGTAAAATTGAAGTCAATGGGAATCAGGGGGAAAACTCTCCAGTGGCTGGAGTCATACCTAGCACAAAGGAAGATGGTTGTTGGAGGCCAATCATCTCAGCCCCAGGACATTGCTGCAGGAGTTCCTCAGGGCAGTGTCCTCGGCCCAACCATCTTCAGCTGCTTCATCAATGACCTTCCCTCCATCATAAGGTCAGAAATGGGGATGTTCGCTGATGATTGCACAGTGTTCAGTTCCATTCGCAACCCCTCAGAAAATGAAGCAGTCCGAGCCCGCATGCAGCAAGACCTGGACAACATCCAGGCTTGGACTGATAAGTGGCAAGTAAAATTCACGCCAGACAAGTGCCAGGCAATGACCATCTCCAACAAGAGAGAGTCTAACCATCTCCACTTTACATTCGATGGCATTGCCATTGCTGAATCCCCCACCATCAACATCCTGGGGGTCACCATTGACCAGAAACTTAACTGGACCAGCCATATAAATACTGTGGCTACAAGAGCAGCTCAGAGGCTGGGTATTCTGCGGCGAGTGACTCACCTCCTGACTCCCCAAAGCCTTTCCACCATCTACAAGGCACAAGTCAGGAGTGTGATGGAATACTCTCCACTTGCTTGGATGAGTGCAGCTCCAACAACACTCAAGAAGCTTGACACCATCCAGGACAAAGCAGCCCGCTTGATTGGCATCCCATCCACCACCCTAAACATTCACTCCCTTCACCACCGGCGCACCGTGGCTGCAGTGTGTACCATCCACAGGTTGCAGTGCAGCAACTCGCCAAGGCTTCTTCGACAGCACCTCCCAAACCCACGACCTGTACCACCTAGAAGGACAAGAGCAGCAGGCACGTGGGAACAACACCACCTGCACGTTCCCCTCCAAGTCACACACCATCCCGACTTGGAAATATATCGGCCGTTCCTTCATTGTTGCTGGGTCAAAATCCTGGAACTCCCTTCCTAACAGCACTGTGGGAGAACCTTCACCACACGGACTGCAGCGGTTCAAGAAGGCGGCTCACCACCACCTTCTCAAGGGCATTTAGGGATGGGCAATAAATGCTGGCGTTGCCAGCGACGCCCACATCCCGTGAATGAATATAAAAAAAAGAATTCCGACTAACTCCCCCCGCTTGAATGGCTTCCTGTACCATGATGCCACGGACAGTTTGTTCATCCACCCTGCAGCCCCCGCTTTCGTCCATACAGGCTGCAAGCACCTCAAACCTATTGGACAATTGCAAAGGCTGAGGCTCCTCCACTTCTACCTTCTCGATTCCCTTACCTGCCTCACTCGCAGTCACACCCTCCTGTCCCTGACCACTGACCAATTTAGTTGACCTTATCCTAAGGGGTGTGACCGCCTCCTGGAACCGAGTGTCCAGGTATTTTTCCCCCTCCCTGATGGGTCGCAGTGTCTGCAGCTCGGCCTCCAGTTCGATGACTCTGAGCCGAAGCTCCTCAAGCCGCAGACACTTACTGCAGACGTGTTTGCCCCGGATCACACTGGGGTCCAGGAGCTCCCACATTCTGCAGTCACTACACATCACCTGCCCTGCCATCTTTGTTATGTGTTAATTAATTTATTATTCTTAATTAAATTTATAATTTATAAACCCTACTACTCCCAATAAGCTTTACAACTGCTAGTAAACCTTCTACTACTACTAAAACCTTACAATTACTAAGTTACACTAGTTTTGAAAGTTAAACAAGTCAAATACTCACTGACCACACTGGATTTTTCTCAGAATGTGGTGGGTGGGTTCTGATTGGCAGCAACTGAGCTCCCGCTCTCTCCGCGCTGTTTATATCCCCGCTCTGGTCTCGCTCATTCCCGCCGTTCCCTGACTGAGCTCCCATTTTCTCCGCGCTGTTTATATCCCCGCTCTGGTCTCGCTCATTCCCGCCGTTCCCTGACTGAGCTCCCATTTTCTCCGCGCTGTTTATATCCCCGCTCTGGTCTCGCTCATTCCCGCCGTTCCCTGACTGAGCTCCCATTTTCTCCGCGCTGTTTATATCCCCGCTCTGGTCTCACTCATTCCCGCCGTTCCCTGACTGAGCTCCCATTTTCTCCGCGCTGTTTATATCCCCGCTCTGGTCTCGCTCATTCCCGCCGTTCCCTGACTGAGCTCCCATTTTCTCCGCGCTGATTATATCCCCGCTCTGGTCTCGCTCATTCCCGCCGTTCCCTGACTGAGCTCCCGCTCTCTCCGCGCTGTTTATATCCCCGCTCTGGTCTCGCTCTTTCCCGCCGTTCCCTGACTGAGCTCCCGCTCTCTCCGCGCTGTTTATATCCCCGCTCTGGTCTCGCTCTTTCCTGCCACTCACCGACTGCTTTTAAGTTTCAAGTTGACTTCAGTAACTGGTTGCTGGTTGGTCGGCACTGGGAGATGGCACCATGTGGTACAAAGCCAACTGGTGAGCTGCTGGGAATGGCCTGCCCTCCTGGGTCTGGTCTATAACTGACTCCACACTCACACTCACTCTTAATGCCTTCAGGGCAACGAGGAATATGCAGTAAAAACGACCTAGCCCATGTCACCCATATCTTAAGAACAGATAAATAAAGGCACAGATGAGGCTTTCAGCAGCAGATGCCACTTGAAAGGAAGTATGTGCAGGGCAGCTGGGTGCTAGCCCTGTGGTGCACAGGTGCCTCTGGTAGAGCAGGGGCTCCGTGACTGGGTGGTGGCTGAGCTCTGAGCCTCGTGAGCAAAGCACAGCTTTCTCAAGCAATACCGAGCAGTGAGGTTCAGATATGACTGCCTGGGTCTGTCTACACTGAGGTACTGGCGGGGGTCAGACCCCACCTCTGATCTGCCTTGTGCCCTGCGTTATATCTCCCAATCGCCTTCATTACAAAGTGGTGGGGGATGGTGGTTTGAGGGGGGGTGGGGTTTGTGGGGGTTGTTTGGTTGGTGGGGTTTGAGGGGGGGTGGGGTTTGTGGGGGTTGTTTGGTTGGTGGGGTTTGAGGGGGGGTGGGGTTTGTGGGGTAGGTGGGTGGAGTTAGAATCATCGAAAATTTACGGCGCGGAAGGAGGCCATTCGGCCCATCGTGTCCGTGCCGGCCGAAAATGAGCCCCCCGGCCTAATCCCACTTTCCAGGTCCGTAGCCCTGTAGGTTACAGCACTTCAGGTGCACATCCAGGTACTTGTTAAATGAGTTGAGGGTTTCTTCCTCTCCCACCCTTTCAGGCCGTGAGTTCCAGACTCCCACCACCCTCTGGGTAAAAAAATTTCTCCTCAGCTCCCCTCTAATCCTTCTACCAATCACTTTAAATCTGTGCCCCCTGGTTATTGACCCCTCCGCTAAGGGAAATAGGTCCTCCCTATCCAGTCTATCTAGGCCCCTCATAATTTTATACACCTCAATTAAATCTCTCCTCAGCCTCCTTTGTTCCAAGGAAAACAACCCCAGCCTATCCAATCCTTTCTCATAGCTAAAATTCTCCAGCCCTGGCAACATCCTCATAAATCTCCTCTGTCCCCTCTCTCGTGTGAGTTTGCGGGGGGGGGGCGGGCGGAGTTTGCGGGGGGGGGGCGGGCGGAGTTTGCGGGGGGGGGCGGGCGGAGTTTGCGAGGGGGGCGGGCGGAGTTTGCGGGGGGCGGGCGGTGTTTGCGGGGGGGCGGAGTTTGCGGGGGGGGCGGAGTTTGCGGGGGGCGGGCGGAGTTTGCGGGGGGGGCGGAGTTTGCGGGGGGGGCGGGCGGAGTTTGCGGGGGGCGGGCGGTGTTTGCGGGGGGGGCGGAGTTTGCGGGGGGGGGGCGGGCGGAGTTTGCGGGGGGGGCGGAGTTTGCGGGGGGGGGCGGGCGGAGTTTGCGGGGGGCGGGCGGAGTTTGCGGGGGGGGCGGAGTTTGCGGGGGGGGGGGCGGGCGGAGTTTGCGGGGGGCGGGCGGTGTTTGCGGGGGGGCGGAGTTTGCGGGGGGGGGCGGGCGGAGTTTGCGGGGGGCGGGCGGAGTTTGCCCGCCCCAGGTGCAGGATGATTTCCAAGGGGAGTGCGGGGGTTCACAGACAGTGATCGAAGGCCCCCCTTCCCCAGTCCACTTTCCTCTTGCAGCCATATAATGGACAGTAAACGGGCGGGGAATGGAGCCCCTTCGTGTCTGTCAATGTTTGACTGCGACCACAGGCTTTTGACAGATGCTGTTAATCCCGTGCCTGACTGGATGGATGAGTGTGAAGTGCAGGGAAAAGCCGTGATCCTCAGTGAGTCGCAGCAGATGTCAGGTGTGAGAAACAGAGTATATTCTCAATCCTTTTCCCATCTGTAGTGCCGATCTTTGGCACTGTTAGGAAGCAGTGATCTTAGTCACTAACTGAGTGTCTCACAGCTTTTACTCTCTCAAACTGGCTGGAAGAAAGTGCCAAGCTAATGCTCTTAGCCCAGTCATCATTTAAACCTTTCCACGTCTCACTTAATAAATGGTTTCCTGTATCTCTACACTCGCTGGCATGAAGGATGTGTTTAAAAGTGATATCACTGCTCATTTATCTCCAAAGATCATTACACAGTGACACAGTCTCCAGTAAGCAGGCATGTTTTAAACAGGCACAGTATACAGATGTGTATTAAACAGATGTGTATTGAAGAAGCATGTGTTAAACAGGTGTGTAATACAAAGATGAACATTAAATGGGTTTGTATTAATTAGACGAATATTAAAGGGATTTGTTTTAAATAGGTGATTATTAAATAGGACACAGTACCCTCATGGTTATGGTTATGGGACTAACAACCCAGATATTCTGAGTTCAAATTCCATCATCATAAATAATTTAATTAAATTCGGTGAATTTGGTTTGTGGGCTGGCACCAAATAAACCAATGAAGCTGTTGGATTGTTATCAAAACCCGACTTCAGCGAAGGGAACCTGCCATTGCTCCCAGTCTGGCCGACACGTGACTCCAGTCCCACATGTGACTCCAGTCCCACACGTGACTCCAGTCCCACATGTGACTCCAGTCCCACACGTGACTCCAGTCCCACACCAACACAGTTCTTAATGTTCTTGGGCCAACTAGGGTTGGCCAATCAATGTTGGCTGGCTAATGTCGCCCACGTCCCAAAAACAAATTTAAAAGCAGGTGTCGATTAAATTGATGAATATTAACCAGGCCTGTGTAAAACAAGTGCGTTCAGAATCTGATCGGGTCAGGAGGGTGACAGACCAGCTGTGATCAGGGGGTGGGGGTACAATCAAATAATCTCTCCTCTTGTCGGCAGCGTATCGTAAAATCAGGAGTGATGATGGTATGTGGGCTTTTAATCCTGTAATTATTAATATTCATGAATTTAAAGGTGGGGGCTGTTACTGAGTCTTGTTCGCCCTCCCCGCCAAAACTCACTGCTTCCTGCAACTCAAACAGACCCTGCAAGTTTCTGGTGTTGAGATTTTTAAAGATCATGTTTGATGGTTTCTACATAGAAGCAGGAGGAGGCCATTCAGCCCCTCGAGCCTGTTACACAGGAGCGCATTCACCCCGACCGTACGGGGTAGGACCCACTGAGCTTACCCTGTGCTGCAGCCTTGTTTCTCCCCTGACCAGTAACACAGACCTGGGAGCAGGTTAAACCTGGATGTGGAGTGAGATGGAAGAGTGATGGAGAGATCTATGAAGGAGTGCAGGAAACAGTCTCGAGTTTGAGATACCTTGTCAATAATTGCCAGAATGATTCCTCTCTATTTGAAAGATTGGACAGTGCCAGTGAGAGTCAGAGTTGGCCCTTTAACAGTGAGTGTGGGTCAGGGGTGTGTGACCTGCGACCTGCCCGTGTGCTGCTAAGTATTGGAATCCTGCGGGCGGGCAGGCGATGTCTTGGAATGCTGGGCCAGTCACTCTTCCCCAATTCACCCTCTCCTGGAACTTCATCCAACCAACGAACCACAGACACCAGGCGTCTGATTCCTGATCCTCCTGTCTTATCAGCTCTCCACTCCCTACAGGGGAAATGAGAGGGGACGGGGAGGTAAAAGGTAAAATACAGTTATCATTCACCCACCCACAGAGACAGAGGGAGAGACAGACAGACAGAGATAGGTCCATACAAAGAGAGAGAGAGAGAGAGGGAGGTTCCACACATCAGATTCCACATGTACGCTGACGACACCCAGCTCTACCTCACCACCAGGTCCCTCGAACCCTCCATAGTCTCTCGATTATCACACTGCTTGTCCGATTGGATGAGCAAAACTTTCTTCCAACTAAATATTGGGAAGGCCGAAGCCATAGTCTTCAGTCCCCGCTGCAAACTCCGTTCCCTCGTCACCGACTCCATCCCTCTCCCTGGCCACTGTCTCAGTCTGAACCAGATCGTTCACAACATTGGTGACCTATTTGACCCTGAGATGAGCCTCTGACCATATATCCGTTCCATCACCAAGACCGCCTACTTCCACCTCCGTAACATCGCCCGTCTCCGCCCCCGCCTCAGCTCATCTGCTGCTGGAACCCTCATCCATGCCTTTGTTACCTCCAGACTGGACTATTCCAATGCTCTCCTGGCCGGCCTCCCATCTTCCACCCTCCATAAACTTGAGCTCATCCAAAACTCTGCTGCCCGTATCCTAACTCGCACCAAGTCCCGTTCTCCCATCACCCCCTGTGCTCGCTGACCTACATTGGCTCCCGGTCCGGGAACGCATCGATTTTAAAATTCTCATCCTTGTTTTCAAATCCCTCCATGGCCTCACCCCTCCCGATCTCTCTAATCTCCTCCAGCCCTACAACCCTCCGAGATCCCTGCACTCCTCCAATTCTGGCCTCTTGCGCGTCCTCAATTTTAATCGCTCCACCATTGGCGGCCATGCCTCGGCCCTAAGCTCTGGAATTCCCTCCCTAAACCTCTCCTACTTTCTCTCCTTTTAAGATGCTCCTTAAAACCTACATCTTTGACCAAGCTTTTGGTCACCTGTCCTAATATCTCCTTATGTGGCTCGGTGTCAAATTTTGTTTGATAATCGCTCCTGTGAAGCACCTTGGGACGTTTTACTACATTAAAGGCGCTATATAAATGCAGGTTGTTGTTGTTGAGCATATGTCACTTTATTAAGGTGTCTCAGGCCATCTCTGGGATAAAGGCCCATCCACAGAACTTTCGAATTGGATGTTAGATGCCTCCAGATCAACTATCTGAAGCACATCAGGTGGAGGTGATTGAAACGTTTTCACAAAGAACAAGGTGTGGGAGTTGGAAGTTCTCCGTAGGGAGCATTGTTTTGTACTTAAACCCACAATGCAGCATAATGGTGCATCTACAGATAGACTGGACAACCCTGACTCACGGCACCATGTGTGAGCAATGCACAACATACAGACTGGAGCACTGGCTCGGGATCTGCTGCTATATTTAACTGTTTCGCTGGAACTTCTTTGCTGTCCGAGGGAGTGGAGCACCGTCCAACGTACAACACAGCTGTACAGATTAGAAGATCCAAGTTCACTCCATAAGCCTGCACTGTTAGCTGAATCTACCCACCTTCTCCCCAAACCCCTCATCCCCACCTTCTCCCCGTGGCAGGGTTGTGTGGTGTCGTGGACAGCGGTAACCTCTGCAAGACATGCCAGATCATCGACACAGATACCACCATCACACGAGAGGACACCACCCACCAGGTGCATGGTTCATACTCCTGTGACTCGGCCAACGTTGTCTACCTCATACGTTGCAGGAAAGGATGCCCCAGAGCATGGTACATTGGCGAGACCATGCAGACGCTGCGACAACGGATGAACGGACACCGCGCAACAATCGCCGGACAGGAGGGTTCCCTCCCAGTCGGGGAACACTTCAGCAGTCATGGACATTCATCCACCGACCTTCGGGTAAGCGTACTCCAAGGCGGCCTTCGAGACACACGACAACGCAAAATCGTCGAGCAGAAATTGATAGCCAAGTTCCGCACCCATGAGGACGGCCTCAACCGGGATCTTGGGTTCATGTCACGCTACACGTAACCCCACCAGCGAACAAATGTTATCTGTTTTTAATATAACGGGTCATTGACTATCTTCCTTCTCTCTCTTTTTTTTGGGGGTTTGTATATTCGGTGGCCTTTTCGGTGACACCTCTCTGTCTGCTCACTGTGATTGCCTTGGCAACGGGCAGTAATCACCAGGCATTGTTCTGTGATCTTCAAATGCGAAGGATTCGAAAATTTCATTTCCACACTATTCACCTGAGGAAGGAGGAAGCCTCCGAAAGCTTGTGGAATTTAAAATAAATTTGTTGGACTATAACTTGGTGTTGTAAAATTGTTTACAATCAGCAAAGTGATGGAAGATGTCGTCGACAGTGCTATCAAGCGGCACTTACTCACCAATAACCTGCTCACCGATGCTCAGTTTGGGTTCCGCCAGGACCACTCGGCTCCAGACCTCATTACAGCCTTGGTCCAAACTTGGACAAAAGAGCTGAATTCCAGATGTGAGGTGAGGGTGACTGCCGTTGACATCAAGGCAGCATTTGACCAAGTGTGGCACCAAGGAGCCCTAGTAAAATTGAAGGCAATGGGAATCAGGGGGAAAGCTCTCCAGTGGCTGGAGTCATTCCTAGCACAAAGGAAGATGGTAGTGGTTGTTGGAGGCCAATCATCTCAGCCCAGGACATTGCTGCAGGAGTTCCTCAGGGCAGTGTCCTAGGCCCAACCATCTTCAGCTGCTTCATCAATGACCTTCCCTCCATCATAAAGTCAGAAATGGGGATGTTCGCTGATGATTGCACAGTGTTCAGTTCCATTCGCAACCCCTCAAATAATGAAGCAGTCCGTGCCCGCATGCAGCAAGGCCTGGACAACATCCAGGCTTGGGCTCATAAGTGGCAAGTAACATTCACGCCAGACAAGTGCCAGGCAATGACCATCTCCAACAAGAGAGTGTCTAACCACCTCCCCTTGACACTCCCCAACTCCCTTCCTAACAGCACTGTGGGAGAACCTTCACCACACGGACTGCAGCGGTTCAAGAAGGCGGCTCACCACCACCTTCTCAAGGGCAATTAGGGATGGGCAATAAATGCCGGCCTCGCCAGCGACAACCACATCCCATGAACGAATAAAAAAAAAAGTCCTGCGATCCCAGGAATCAGTCTGGTGAACCTTCGCTGCACTCCCTCTATGGCAAGTATATCCTTTCTTAGGTAAGGAGACCAAAACTGCACACAATACTCCAGGTGTGGTCTCACCAAGGCCCTGTATAACTGCAGTAAGACATCCTTGCTCCTGTACTCAAATCCTCTTGCAATGAAGGCCAACATACCATTTGCCTTCCTAACTGCTTGCTGCACCTGCATGTTTGCTTTCAGTGTCTGGTGTACAAGGACACCCAGGTCCCTTTGTACATCAATATTCCCCAATCTATCACCATTTAAATAATACTCTGCCTTTCTGTTTTTCCTTCCGAAGTGGATAACTTCACATTTATCCACGTTATACTGCATCTGACATGTATTTGCCCACTCACTCAACTCTTTGCATCTTCCTCACAATTCACAATCCCACCTAGTTTTGTGTCGTCATCAAACTTGGAAATCATTGATATATATTGTGAATAGCTGGGGCCCAAGCACTGATCCCTGCAGTACCCCACTAGTCACTGCCTGCCACCCGGAAAAAGACCCGTTTATTCCTACTCTCTGTTTCCTGTCTGTTAAACAATTTTCAATCCATGCCAGTTATTTCCCCACAATCCCATGTGCTTTAATTTTGCACACTAACCTGTTAGGTGGGACGTTATCAAAGGCCTTCTGAAAATCCAAATAAACCACATCCACTGGTTCCCCCTTATCTATTCCACCAGTTACATCCTCAAAAAACTCCAGTAGATTTGTCAAACATGATTTCCCTTTCATAAACATAAGAACATAAGAAATAGGAGCAGGAGTAGGCCAATCGGCCCCTCGAGCCTGCTCCGCCATTCAATAAGATCATGGCTGATCTGATCCTAACCTCAAATCTAAATTCATGTCCAATTTCCTGCCCGCTCCCCGTAACCCCTAATTCCCTTTATTTCGAGGAAACTGTCTATTTCTGTTTTAAATTTATTTAATGATGTAGCTTCCACAGCTTCCTGGGGCAGCAAATTCCACAGACCTACTACCCTCTGAGTGAAGAAGTTTCTCCTCATCTCAGTTTTGAAAGAGCAGCCCCTTATTCTAAGATTATGCCCCCTCGTTCTAGTTTCACCCATCCTTGGGAACATCCTTACCGCATCCACCCGATCAAGCCCCTTCACAATCTTATATGTTTCAATAAGATCGCCTCTCATTCTTCTGAACTCCAATGAGTAGAGTCCCAATCTACTCAACCTCTCCTCATATGTCCGCCCCCTCATCCCCGGGATTAACCGAGTGAACCTTCTTTGTACTGCCTCGAGAGCAAGTATGTCTTTTCTTAAGAATGGACACCAAACCTGTATGCAGTATTCCAGGTGCGGGCTCACCAATACCTTATATAACTGCAGCAATACCTCCCTGTTTTTATATTCTATCCCCCGAGCAATAAAAGCCAACATTCCGTTGGCCTTCTTGATCACCTGCTGCACCTGCAAACTAACTTTTTGATTTTCTTGCACTAGGACCCCCAGATCCCTTTGTACTGCAGTACTTTCCAGTTTCTCGCCATTTAGATAATAACTTGCTCTCTGATTTTTCCTGCCAAAGTGCAATATTGTATTGCATCTGCCAAATCTCCGCCCACTCCCCCAGCCTGTCTATATCCCCTTGTAGGTTTTTTATGTCCTCCTCGCTCTCCACTTTCCCTCCCATCTTTGTATCATCTGCAAACTTTGATACGTTACACTCAGTCCCTTCCTCCAAATCGTTAATATAGATTGTAAAGAATTGGGGACCCAGCACCGACCCCTGCGGAACACCACTGGCTACTGGTTGCCAGTTCGAGAATGAACCATTTATCCCAACTCTCTGCTTCCTGTTCGATAACCAATCCTCCACCCATGCCAGAATATTACCCCCAATCCAGTGATTCTTTATCTTGAGCAATAATCTTTTATGTGGCACCTTGTCGAATGCCTTCTGGAAGTCTAAATACACTATGTCCACTGGTTCCCCTTTATCCACTCTGTACGTTATGTCCTCAAAGAACTCAAGCAAATTTGTCAGACATGACTTCCCCTTTGTAAAGCCATGCTGACTTTGTCCTATTAAATTATGTTTATCCAAATGTTCTGCTACTGTCTCCTTGATAATAGACTCCAAAATTTTACCCACCACAGATGTTAGGCTAACTGGTCTATAATTTCCAGCCTTCTGCCTACTACCCTTTTTAAATAAGGGTGTTACATTAGCAGTTTTCCAATCTGCCGGGACCTTTGCCGAGTCCAGAGAATTTTGGAAAATTATTACCAAAGCATCCACAATCCCCACTGCCACTTCCCTCAAGACCCTGGGATGTAAGCCATCAGGTCCAGGGGATTTATCCGCCTTGAGTCCCATTAATTTACTGAGTACCAATTCCTTAGTGATTTTAATCGTATTTAGCTCCTCCCCCCCTCGAGCCCCCCGTTTGTCCAGTGTTGGGATATTCTTAGTGTCCTCTACCGTAAAGACTGAAACAAAATATTTGTTCAGCATTTTTGCCATCTCCATGTTTCCCACCATTAATTTCCCGGTCTCATCCTCTAAAGGACCTACGTTTGCCTTAGCCACCCTTTTTCTTTTTATATAACTGTCGAAACTCTTGCTATCTGTTTTTATATTTTTTGCCCATTTATTTTCATAATCTATCTTCCCTTTCTTAATCAATCCTTTCGTTACTTTTTGCTGTCTTTTGAAGACTTCCCAATCTTCTATCCTCCTACTAAGTTTGGCTACCTTATATGTCCTTGTTTTTAGTCGGATACTATCCTTAATTTCTTTACTTAGCCACGGATGGCTGTCATTTCTTTTACACCCTTTTTTCCTCAGTGGAATATATATTTTTTGAAAGTTGTAAAATAACTCCTTAAATGAACACCGCTGCTCATGTACCGTCTTACCCTTCAATCTATTTTCCCAGTCCACTTTAATCAATTCCGCTCTCATATCATCATAGTCTCCTTTATTCAAGCTCAGTACGCTTGTTTGAGAACCAACCTTCTCACCCTCTAATTGGATATGGAATGTAACCATGTTATGGTCACTCATTCCAAGGGGATCCTTAACTGGGACATTATTAATTAATCCTGGCTCATTACACAGGACCAGGTCCAAGGTTGCTTGCCCCCTTGTAGGATCAGTTACATACTGCTCAAGAAATCCATCCCTAATACACTCAATAAACTCTTCCTCAAGTCTGCCCTGCCTAATTTGATTTGTCCAGTTAATATGATAGCTAAAATCCCCCATAATTATGGCTGTTCCCTTATTACATGCCCCGACTATTTCCTGATTAATACTTCTTCCAGCAGAGTTGCAACTATTAGGAGGCCTATATACTACGCCCACGAGTGTTTTTTCCCCCTTATTCCTTATCTCTACCCAAACTGTTTCATTATCCTGATCCTTTGTCCCAATATCATTTCTCTGTATTACAGTGATTCCTTCCTTTATTAACATAGCCACCCCACCTCCCCTTCCTTCCTGCCTGTCCTTCCTGATTGATAAATACCCTGGCATATTTAATTCCCAGTCGTTGTCACCCTGCAGCCATGTTTCTGTAATGGCCACAAGATCATACCCATATGTAGTTATTTGTGCCGTTAACTCGTCCATTTTGTTATGAATGCTACGTGCATTCAGATAAAGAACTTTCAAATATGTTTTGTGACACTTCGTTCCTGCTTTTTCCTTTTTTAACCCTTTACCTTTTACTCCATACCTTGTCCCTTCCTGACACGCTTTCCTCTGTCTCCCTGCTCAGGTTCCCAACCCCCTGCCACAGCTTTGATGCTGGGTTAATCGCCTGACGCCTTCTAGTTTTTATTTTATCTGTCGTGCCTAAAGTACACTTTCTTTCCGCTGCTCTACGCTTTTCCCTCTCACTTGTTCTTGAACAACTGTTTGTACTATTTGTATTGTAGATTTCCCCTGGGTCTTCCCCTCTCTTGCTGCTCTCAACTTTATTCCCTTCTGACTCCCCGCTCAGGTTCCCATCCCCCTGTCACTCTAGTTTAAACCTTCCCCAACTGCACTAGCAAACACCCCCGCGAGGACATTGGTCCCGGTCGTGTTCGGGTGTAACCCGTCCCGCTTGTACAGGTCCCACTTTCCCCAGAACCGGTCCCAATGTCCCAGGAATCTAAATCCCTCCCTCCTACACCATCCCTGCAGCCACGCATTCATCCTGTCTATTCTCCTGTTCCTATACTCACTAGCACGTGGCACTGGTAGTAATCCTGAGATCACTACCTTTGAAGTCCTGTTTTTTAATTTATCTCCTAACTCCTTAAATTCCCCTTGCAGGACCCCATCCCTTTTTTTAACCTATGTCGTTGGTACCGATATGGACCACGACTACTGGCTGTTCACCCTCCCCCTCCAGAATGCCCTGCAGCCGCTCCGTGACATCCTTGACCCCAGCACCAGGGAGGCCGCAGAAACGCCTGTCTGTTCCCCTTATAATCGAATCCCTATCACTATAGCCCTGCCCATGTTGACTTTGTCTCATCCTGTTGATATTTTCTAAAAGTCCTGTTGTCTCATCACAGGTTGATAATACAAGTGGAAACCAGGCAGAATAAAGAAAGTTCAGAGGGGAAGTGAAAAGGGAAATAAGAGAGAGTATGAGAATAGACTGGCGGCCAACATAAAAGGGAATCCAAAAGTCTTCTACAGGCATCTAAACAGTAAACGGGTAGTAAGAGGAGGGGTGGGGCCGATTAGGGACCATAAAGGAGATCTACTCTCCGAAAGCTTGTGAATTTAAAATAAAATTGCTGGACTATAACTTGGTGTTGTAAAATTGTTTACAATACTCATGGAGACAGAGGGCATGGCTGAGGTACTAAATGAGTACTTTGCATCTGTCTTTACCAAGGAAGAAGATGCTGCCAGAGTCTCAGTAAAGGAAGATATCGTTAAAATACTGGATGGGCTAAAAATTGATAAAGAAGAGGTACTTGAAAGTCTAGCTGTACTTAAAGTAGATAAGTCACCTGGTCCGGATGGGATGGATCCTAGGTTGCTGAGGGAAGTGAGGGTGGAAATTGCGGAGATACTGTCCATAATCTTCCAAACATCTTTAGATACAGGGGTGGTGCCAGAGGACTGGAGAATTGCAAATGTTACACCCTTGTTCAAAAAAGTGTGTAAGGATAAACCCAGCAACTACAGGCCAGTCAGTTTAACCTCAGTGGTGGGGAAACTTTTAGAAACAATAATCTGGGACAGAATTAACATTCATTTGGACAAGTATGGATTAATGAAGGAAAGTCAGCATGGATTTGTTAAAGGCATATTGAGTTTAATTAACCTGATAGAGTTTTTTGATGAGATAACAGAGAGGGTAGATAAAGGCAATGCAGTTGATGTGGTGTATATGGACTTTCAACAAGTGCCACATAATCGGCTTGTCAGCAAAATCGAAGACCATGGAATAAAGGGGGCAGTAGCAACATGGATACAAAATTGGCTAAGAGACAAGAAACAGAGAGTAGTGGTGAATGGTTGTTTTTCAGACTGGAGGGAGGTGTACAGTGGTCTTCCCCAGGGGTCCGTGCTGGGACCACTGCTTTTCTTGATATATATTAATGACTTGGACTTGGGTGTACAGGGCACAATTTCAAAATTTGCAGATGACACAAAACTTGGAAGTGTAGTGAACAGTAAGGAGGATAGTGATAGACTTCAAGAGGAAATAGACAGGCTGGTGGAATGGGCAGACACGTGGCAGATGAAATTTAACGCAGAAAAATGTGAAGTGATACATTTTGGTAGAAGAATGAGGAGAGGCAATATAAACTAGAGGGCACAATTCTAAAGAGGATGCAGGAACAGAGAGATCTGGGGGTCATGTGCACAAATCTTTGCAAGTGGCAGGACAGGTTGAGAAAGCGGTTAAAAAAGCATACGGGATCCTGGGCTTTATAAATAGAGGCATAGAGTACAAAAGCAAGGAAGTCATGATGAACCTTTATAAAACACTGGTTCGACCACAACTGGAGTATTGTGTCCAATTCTGGGCACCGCATTTTTGGAAGGATGTGAAGGCCTTGGAGAGGGTGCAGGGGAGATTTACTAGAATGATTCCAGGGATGAGGGACTTCAATTCTGTGGAGAGACTGGAGAAGCTGGAATTGTTCTCAGAACAGAGACGGTTTAGAGGAGATTTGATCGAAGTGTTCAAAATCATGAAGGGTTTGAAGGAAGCAAATAAAGAGAAACTGTTCGCATTGGCAAAGAGTCGACAACTTGAGGACACAGATTTAAGGTGATTGGCAAAAGAACCAAAGGTGACATGAGGAAAAACTTTTCTTATGCAGCGAGTGATTAGGATCTGGAATGCACTGCCCGAGGGGGTGGTGGAAGCAGATTCAATCGTGGCCTTCAAAAAGGAATTGGATAAACATTTGAAGGGAAAAAAATTGTATGGCTATGGGGAAAGAGAGAAGGAGTGGGACTAACTGGATTGCTCTTACAAAGAGCCAGCACGGGCTCGATAGGCTGAATGACCTCCTTCTGTGATTCTATGAGGTGGGAGTGCAGGTGGAAAGGGCCATAAAAAAGTAGATGGGAATCTGAATTTTGTTCAAAGGGCCATTGAATCTAAAAGCCAGGAAATGATGTTGAATTTGTCGAAGATATGCAGGCCACAGTTGGAGTATTGTGTGCAGTTCTGGGCTCCTGTTATAGGAAGGGTTTGAGAGCCAAGGAAAGGGCGCAGGGAAGAATGTTATCACCATGGAAATCTTAGCACCCATACAGCCCTACAGTCCCTGGTACATACACTGGCAAATTGGAGGTGCCTGTTGAAATATTTTGCTTAATGGGCAATTTGAGTTTTCCCCGTGCCTAGTTGGGGTGAGAATGATCTCCCAGAACCAGCGAAGACCCATCAGTAGGAGCAGACTCGACAACCCACACTACACACTGAGCGAGCGAGCGAGCGAGCGAACCATGGCCAGGCATCGAAATGTCCCCACAAGCTTAAGTGATCTCGCTCAATGAGTATTGTGTCCAATTCTGGGCACCGCACTTTAGGAAGGATGTGAAGGCCTTGGAGAGGGTGCAGAGGAGATTTACCAGAATGGGACCAGGGATGAGGGACTTCAATTATGTGGAGAGACTGGAGAAGCTGGGATTGTTCTCCTCAGAGCAGAGAAGGTTAAGGGGAGATTTAATAGAGATGTTCAAAATCGTGAAATTGTTTCCACTGCGAGGAGGGTCAGTAACCAGGGGACACAGATTTAAGGTAATTGGCAAAAGAGCCAGAGGCGAGATGAGGAGAATTTTTTTATGCAGCGAGTTGTTCTGATCTGGAATGCGCTGCCTGAAAGGGCGGTGGAAGCAGATTTGACAGTAACTTTCAAAAGGGAATTGGATAAATACTTGAAGGTCGATGGGGAACGTGCAGGGGAGTGGCTCTAATTGGATGGCTCTGTCAAAGAGCTAGCACAGGCACAATGGGCTGAATGGCCTCCTAATGTGCTGTAAGATTCTATCAATACCAGGGGGGACGGAGTTAATGAAGATTACAGGGAGATCCTGGGGTCTGCCTTTGGGAGGTGGGACCTGCAACTGGACAAGCAATTCCCTTCACGTTTCAATGAGACCACAGCAAGTACATTTTTGTGCATTTCTGTACCTTCAAGATTAGAGGGATCACAATAATATCTGACACTAATTGCAGAGCCCAGGCTGTGCTGGAATTTGAATGACTTTGCACATTTAAATCGCATCCTTTGACATTATCTGAAATGACGGTAAATCTGCCGGAAGACAGGACATGCATTTAATATTTAATGTAAGATAACAAGAAATAATTATATTCTGTCACGGCCGCTCTTTGTTTAACAGCTGAAAGGGGGCAATTATGAAGATATTAGCATGGTGTAATATACTGTTACAGTCAGAGTCTCTGCTCGGGAGTGGTCTGCCATCAATCAACAAACTCTGATCTAATTCATACATTCCAAGTGATATTTGAAAGGGTCTTTCACAAATCCCCCAAGGATCTATCCTCGGCCCCTCCTATTTCTCATCTACAGGCTGCCCTTCGGTGACATCATCTGAAAACACGACGTCACAGTCCACATGTACACTGACGACCCCCAGCTCGACCTCACCACCACCTCCCTCGACCCCTCCACTCTCTCTGATTTGTCAGGCTGCTTGTCCAACACCCAATACTGGAGGAGCAGAAATTTCCTCCAATTAAATATTGGGAAGACTGAAGCCATTGTCTTCAATCCCTGCAACAAACTCCATTCCCTCGCCACCGACTCCATCCCTCTCCCCGGCCACTGTCTGAGTCTGAACCAGACCGTTCACAACCTTGGTGACCTATTTGACCCTGAGATGAGCTTCAGACCCGATATCTGCTCCATCACCAAGACCGCCTACTTCCACCTCTGTAACATCGCCCGTCTCCGCCCCGTCTCAGCTCATCTGCTGCTGGAACCCTCATCCATGCCTTTGTTACCTCCAGACTGGACTATTCCAATGCTCTCCTGGCCGGCCTCCCATCTTCCACCCTCCATAAACTTGAGCTCATTCAAAACTCTGCTGCCCGTATCCTAACTCGCACCAAGTCCCGTTTACCCATCACCCCCTGTGCTCACTGACCAAAATTGGCTCCCGGTCCAGGAACGCCTCGATTTTAAAATTCTTATCCTTGTGTTCAAATCCCTCCACGGCCTCGCCCCTCCCTACCTCTGTAACCTCCTCCAGCCCGACAACCCTCCAAAATCTCTGCACTCCTCCATTTCTTGCCTCTTGCGCATCCCCCGATTTCCATCGCTCCACCATTGGCGGCCGTGCCTTCAGTTGCCTCGGCCCTAAACTCTGGAATTCCCTCCCTAAACCTCTCCGCCTCTCTCTCCTCCTTTAAGATGCTCCTTAAAACCTACCTCTTTGACCAAACTTTTAGTCACCTGTTCTAATATCTCTTAATGTGGGTCGGTGTCAAATTTTGTTTGATAATCGCTCCTGTGAAGCGCCTTGGGACGTTTCACTATGTTAAAGGTGCTATATAAATGCAGGGTGTTGTTGTATTCTATGCCTCTATTAATAAAGCCCAGGATCCCATATGCTTTTTTAACAGCCTTCTCAACCTGTCCTGCCACCTTCAAAGATTTGTGTTCATACACCCCCAGGTCTCTCTGTTCCTTCACCCCCTTTAAAATTGTACCATTTTGTTTATATTGTCTCTCCTCATACTTCCTACCAAAATGAAATCACTTCACACTTCTCTCTGCCATGTGTCTGCCCATTTCTTCAGTCTGTCTCTGTCCTCCTGAAGTCTGTTATTATCCTCCACATTGTTTACTACATTTCCGAGTTTCGTGTCCTCTGCAGACTTTGAAATTATACCCTCGATACCCAAGTCCAGGTCATTAATATATATCAAAAAGAGCAGTGGTCCTAATACTGACCCCTGGGGAACACCACTGTATACTTCCCTCCAGTCTGAAAAACAACCGTTCACCACTACTCTCTGCTTTCTGTTCCTTGGCCAATTTTATATCCATGCTGTCCCTTTAATCCCATGGGCTTTAATTTTTCTAACAAGTCTATTATGTGGCACTTTATCAAATGCCTTTGGAAAGTCCATTTACACAACATTACACTCCCCTCATGAACCTTCTCCTTTACTTCATCAAAGACATGTGTGTTGTCCAGTTGGGCAGTGCTGGTGGGGGTCCTGTCTCACACTTTGACGACATGCTGTGATACATGAGTAAAACAGTCTTATAACATCGGCTGATTTTGGGAGGTGGGGAGTTGTGGAGTGTTGTTTTGAGCTGCTGGTTGGAGATGGGATAACATCTGGACACAGATGTTGAGGGATTGGATTTCGGATCAGCACCATCTGTGCCCGTCACCTCGCTGCAGTCTGCATGTAAAAGGTATTCCACTGGGAGAGGCAGCGCAGACTACAGGGAAATCACCTCTGAACAGAGGCTGATTCAGTGGCTGAAGACTTGTATGGAAATGAGAGTAATTGGGCAGATAGCTGATATTGGACACAGTGTGTGATGGAGAGGTGGAATGAGGATTCACACTCGTGCAGATGGTCACGGCTGCAGGTGACATTCATTTAAATGGAAGCACAGCTTGGACAGGTCAGGGGTGGCTGGCTGATTATTTCAATGTTCAGGGGAAGAAGGAGAAAGCACGAGTTCATTGGATCAGGACTCGGGTCGCTGCAGAACCAGAGCAAATCCCCCAATGACAGGCCTGGAACCCGGAGCAAACAGGCACTTTTCATCAAACAGCCTGGAACCCAGCAATCAGCTCCTGCACCAATGGGTAAACGGTACGGTGTCCGTGTGTACCGACGGGTAAACGGTACGGTGTCCGTGTGTACCGATGGGTAAACGGTACGGTGTCCGTGTGTACCGACGGGTAAACGGTACGGTGTCCGTGTGTACTGACGGGTAAATGTTACGGTGTCCGTGTGCACCAACGGGTAAATGTTACGGTGTCCGTGTGTACCAATGGGTAAACGGTACGGTGTCCGTGTGTACCGACGGGTAAATGTTACGGTGTCCGTGTGTACCGACGGGTAAACGGTACGGTGTCCGTGTGCACCAACGGGTAAACGTTACGGTGTCCGTGTGTACCGACGGGTAAATGTTACGGTGTCCGTGTGCACCAACGGGTAAACGTTACGGTGTCCGTGTGTACCAACGGGTAAACGGTACGGTGTCCGTGTGTACCAACGGGTAAACGGTACGGTGTCCGTGTGTACCGACGGGTAAATGTTACGGTGTCCGTGTGTACCGACGGGTAAACGGTACGGTGTCCGTGTGTACCGACGGGTAAATGTTACGGTGTCCGTGTGTACCAACGGGTAAACGGTACGGTGTCCGTGTGTACCAATGGGTAAACGGTACGGTGTCCGTGTGTACCGACGGGTAAATGTTACGGTGTCCGTGTGTACCGACGGGTAAACGGTACGGTGTCCGTGTGTACCGACGGGTAAATGTTACGGTGTCCGTGTGTACCGACGGGTAATCGGTACGGTGTCAGTGTGTACCGACGGGTAATCGGTACGGTGTCCGTGTGTACCAATGGGTAAATGTTACGGTGTCCGTGTGTACCAACGGGTAAACGGTACGGTGTCCGTGTGCACCAACGGGTAAATGTTACGGTGTCCGTGTGTACCGACGGGTAATCGGTACGGTGTCCGTGTGTACCGACGGGTAAATGTTACGGTGTCCGTGTGTACCAACGGGTAAACGGTACGGTGTCCGTGTGTACCGACGGGTAATCGGTACGGTGTCCCTGTGTACTAACGGGTAAACGGTACGGTGTCAGTGTGTACCGACGGGTAATCGGTACGGTGTCAGTGTGTACCGACGGGTAAATGTTACGGTGTCCGTGTGTACCAACGGGTAATCGGTACGGTGTCAGTGTGTACCAATGGGTAAATGTTACGGTGTCCGTGTGTACCAACGGGTAATCGGTACGGTGTCCGTGTGTACCAATGGGTAAATGTTACGGTGTCCGTGTGTACCAACGGGTAATCGGTACGGTGTCCGTGTGTACCGACGGGTAATCGGTACGGTGTCCGTGTGTACCAACGGGTAAATGTTACGGTGTCCGTGTGTACCAACGGGTAATCGGTACGGTGTCCGTGTGTACCGACGGGTAATCGGTACGGTGTCCGTGTGTACCAACGGGTAAATGTTACGGTGTCCGTGTGTACCAATGGGTAAACGGTACGGTGTCCCTGTGTACTAACGGGTAAACGGTACGGTGTCCGTGTGTACCAACGGGTAAATGTTACGGTGTCCGTGTGTACCAATGGGTAAACGGTACGGTGTCCGTGTGTACCGACGGGTAAACGGTACGGTGTCCGTGTGTACCGACGGGTAAACGGTACGGTGTCCGTGTGTACCGACGGGTAAACGTTACGGTGTCCGTGTGTACCGACGGGTAAACGGTACGGTGTCCGTGTGTACCGACGGGTAAATGTTACGGTGTCCGTGTGTACCGACGGGTAAATGTTACGGTGTCCGTGTGTACCGACGGGTAAATGTTACGGTGTCCGTGTGTACCGACGGGTAAATGTTACGGTGTCCGTGTGTACCGACGGGTAAATGTTACGGTGTCCGTGTGTACCGACGGGTAAATGTTACGGTGTCCGTGTGTACCGACAACAACTCCCATTTCTAAAGCACCTTTGAGGTGGTAAAATGTCCCAGGGTGCTTCACAGGAGCATTTTCAGAAAAAAATCAACTCCGAGCCACATCAGGAGATATTGGGACAGGTGACCAAAGGCTCGGTCAAAGAGGGAGGTTTTAAGGAGTGTCTGAAAGGAGGAGAGAGAGGCGGAGAGGTTTAGGGAGGGAATTCCAGAACGCACGGCCGCCAATGGTGGAGCGATTAAAATCGGGGATGCGCAAGAGGCCAGAATTGGAGGAGTGCAGAGATCTCGGAGGGTTGTAGGGCCGGAGGAGGTTACAGAGATAGGGAGGGGCGAGGGCCATGGAGGGATTTGAACACAAGGATGAGAATTTTAAAATTGAGGTGTTCCTGGACCGGGAGCCAATGTAGGTCAGCGAGCACAGGGGGTGATGGGAGAACGGGACTTGGTGCGAGTTAGGATACGGGCAGCAGGGTTTTGGATGAGCTCAAGTTTATGGAGGGTGGAAGATGGGAGGCCGGCCAGGAGAGCATTGGAATAGTCCAGTCTGGAGGTAACAAAGGCAGGGCTGAGGGTAGATTGTAACCGAGATCAGAAGGCAGATTGTTCTCCATCTCCCCTTCATTGATTGGGGAGATGGGCAAACATTTCTATTCTTGAAGTCGGAATTCTGACTGTCTTTTCCCCTCGGTTCAGACTCTCCTGAAGGTGCCGATGTTGCACTGACTGCTCGTCCCCCTCCCCCCTCCCCTAGTCCCCCTCCCCCAGTCCCCGGTCCCCCTCCCCCAGTCCCCGGTCCCCCTCCCCCAGTCCCCGGTCCCCCTCCCCCAGTCCCCCTCCCCCAGTCCCCGGTCCCCCCTCCCCCAGTCCCCCTCCCCCAGTCCCCAGTCCCCCTCCCCCAGTCCCCGGTCCCCCTCCCCCAGTCCCCAGTCCCCCTCCCCCAGTCCCCGGTCCCCCTCCCCCAGTCCCCAGGTCCCCCTCCCCCAGTCCCCCTCCCCCAGTCCCCAGTCCCCCTCCCCCAGTCCCCCTCCCCCAGTCCCCAGGTCCCCCTCCCCCAGTCCCCAGTCCCCCTCCCCCAGTCCCCGGTCCCCCTCCCCCAGTCCCCAGTCCCCCTCCCCCTCCCCCAGTCCCCAGTCCCCCTCCCCCAGTCACCCTCCCCCGGTCCCCTGGTCCCCCTCCCCCAGTAACCTTCCCCCAGTCCCCGGTCCCCCTCCCCCAGTCCCCAGTCCCCCTCCCCCAGTCCCCGGTCCCCCTCCCCCAGTCCCCGGTCCCCCTCCCCCAGTCCCCAGTCCCCCCTCCCCCAGTCCCCGGTCCCCCTCCCCCAGTCCCCAGGTCCCCCTCCCCCAGTCCCCCTCCCCCAGTCCCCAGTCCCCCTCCCCCAGTCCCCCTCCCCCAGTCCCCAGGTCCCCCTCCCCCAGTCCCCAGTCCCCCTCCCCCAGTCCCCGGTCCCCCTCCCCCAGTCCCCAGTCCCCCTCCCCCTCCCCCAGTCCCCAGTCCCCCTCCCCCAGTCACCCTCCCCCGGTCCCCTGGTCCCCCTCCCCCAGTAACCTTCCCCCAGTCCCCGGTCCCCCTCCCCCAGTCCCCAGTCCCCCTCCCCCGGTCCCCTGGTCCCCCTCCCCCAGTAACCTTCCCCCAGTCCCCGGT
Organism: Heptranchias perlo; assembly: GCF_035084215.1. Taxonomy (NCBI): domain Eukaryota; kingdom Metazoa; phylum Chordata; class Chondrichthyes; order Hexanchiformes; family Hexanchidae; genus Heptranchias; species Heptranchias perlo. The sequence continues at coordinate 65,251,195 of NC_090340.1, read as the reverse complement.
CCCCCTCCCCCAGTCCCCAGTCCCCCTCCCCCAGTCCCCGGTCCCCCTCCCCCAGTCCCCAGGTCCCCTGGTCCCCCTCCCTCAGTCCCCCTCCCCCAGTCCCCGGTCCCCCTCCCCCGGTCCCCCTCCCCCGGTCCCCCTCCCCCAGTCCCCCTCCCCCAGTCCCCGGTCCCCCTCCCCCAGTCCCCAGTCCCCCTCCCCCAGTCCCCCTCCCCCAGTCCCCAGGTCCCCCTCCCCCAGTCCCCAGTCCCCCTCCCCCAGTCCCCGGTCCCCCTCCCCCAGTCCCCAGTCCCCCTCCCCCTCCCCCAGTCCCCAGTCCCCCTCCCCCAGTCCCCCTCCCCCGGTCCCCTGGTCCCCCTCCCCCAGTAACCTTCCCCAGTCCCTGGTCCCCCTCCCCCAGTCCCCAGTCCCCCTCCCCCAGTCCCCTGGTCCCCCTCCCCCAGTAACCTTCCCCCAGTCCACGGTCCCCCTCCCCCAGTCCCCAGTCCCCCTCCCCCAGTCCCCGGTCCCCCTCCCCCAGTCCCCCTCCCCCGGTCCCCCTCCCCCAGTCCCCCTCCCCCAGTCCCCGGTCCCCCTCCCCCAGTCCCCGGTCCCCCTCCCCCGGACCCCCTCCCCCAGTCCCCCTCCCCCAGTCCCCAGTCCCCCTCCCCCAGTCCCCGGTCCCCCTCCCCCAGTCCCCGGTCCCCCTCCCCCGGACCCCCTCCCCCAGACCCCCTCCCCCAGTCCCCCTCCCCCAGTCCCCAGTCCCCCTCCCCCAGTCCCCCAGTCCCCCTCCCCCAGTCCCCCAGTCCCCAGTCCCCCAGTCCCCCGCCCCCAGTCCCCTATCATTCAGCAGTCCTGTAGCTGGAGTTATTTCCGACTTGGAAGCTGTGCACAAAAGCAGCCCGTCAAATGACAGTGACCAGGGGCTGGACTGAGTGAGTTTGAATCAATCTCAGGGCCGGACTCACACAATCGGCCCGAGAAATCCCGTCAGAAACAAGACACGAAGGGGAAAACCCGACTGGTTCTGAAATTGCAAAAGGCAGTCGTGTGGAAAGAAATGGAACCGTGAATATTTCATCAACAGAGCAACGTGTGAACATCTGGGCCAAACCTTCAGGGATTCCAGCACTGCACAGACTGGCAGGAGGTGAACACAGCAAAAACACCGCCTGACACCCCTCCGATATACACCGCACCCCTCGATATACACCGCACCCCTCCGATATACACCGCACCCCTCCGAGATACACCGCACCCCTCCGATATACACAGCATCCGTCTGATACACACCGCACCCCTCGATATACACCGCACCCCTCCGATATACACCGCACCCCTCGGATATACACCGCACCCCTCGGATATACACCGCCCCCCTCCGATATACACCGCACCCCTCGATATACACCGCACCCCTCCGATATACACCGCACCCCTCCGAGATACACCGCACCCCTCCGATATACACAGCACCCGTCTGATACACACCGCACCCCTCGATATACACCGCACCCCTCCGATATACACCGCACCCCTCGGATATACACCGCACCCCTCGGATATACACAGCACCCCTCTGATATACACAGCACCCGTCTGATACACACCGCACCCCTCCGATATACACAGCACCCGTCGGATATACACCGCACCCGTCGGATATACATCGCACCCCTCGGATATACTCGCACCCCTCTGATATACACCGCACCCCTCGGATATACACCGCACCCCTCGGATATACACCGCACCCCTCGGATATACACCGCACCCGTCTGATATAGAACGCACCCTCTGATATACAACGCACCCCTCGGATATACACCGCACCCCTCTGATATACACTGCACCCCTCTGATATACACCACACCCCCTCTGATATACACCGCACCTCTCGGATATACACCGCACCCCTCTGATATACACTGCACCCCTCTGATATACACCACACCCCCTCTGATATACACCGCACCCCTCTGATATACACCTCACCCCTCTGATATACACCGCACCCGTCTGATATACACCGCACCCCTCGGATATACACTGCACCCCTCTGATATACACCGCACCTGTCTGATATACACCGCACCTGTCTGATATATACCGCACCTGTCTGATATATACCGCAACCGTCTGATATAGACCGCACCCCTCTGATATACACCACACCCCTCTGATATACATCGCACTCCTCACTGAAACACTGACATACCCCACACCCCTCACTATAACACTCTGATATACCCCACACCCCTCACTGTAACACTCTGATATACCCCACACCCCTCACTGTAACACTCCGATATACCCCACACCCCTCAATGTAACACTCTGATATACCCCACACCCCTCACTGTAACACTCCGATATACCCCACACCCCTCACTGTAACACTCTGATATACCCCACACCCCTCACTATAACTCTGATATACTCCACACCCCTCACTATAACACTGATATACCCCACACCCCTCACTGTAACACTGATATACCCCACACCCCTCACTGTAACACTGATATACCCCGCACCCCTCACTGTAACACTGATATACCCCGCACCCCTCACTGTAACACTGATATACCCCGCACCCCTCACTGTAACACTGATATACCCCGCACCCCTCACTGCAACACTGATATACCCCACACCCCTCACTGTAACACTGATATACCCCGCACCCCTCACTGTAACACTGATATACCCCGCACCCCTCACTGTAACACTGATATACCCCGCACCCCTCACTGCAACACTGATATACCCCACACCCCTCACTGTAACACTGATATACCCCACACCCCTCACTGATTTACCCCACACCCCTCACTGTAACACTCTGATATACCCCGCACCCCTCACTGTAACACTCTGATATACCCCACACCCCTCACTGTAACACTGATATACCCCACACCCCTCACTGATTTACCCCACACCCCTCACTGTAACACTCTGATATACCCCACACCCCTCACTGTAACACTGATATACCCCGCACCCCTCACTGTAACACTGATATACCCCGCACCCCTCACTGTAACACTGGTATACCCCACACCCCTCACTGTAACACTGATATACCCCACACCCCTCACTGTAACACTGATATACCCCACACCCCTCACTGTAACACTGATATACCCCACACCCCTCACTGTAACACTGATATACCCCACACCCCTCACTGTAACACTGATATACCCCACACCCCTCACTGTAACACTGATATACCCCACACCCCTCACTGTAACACTGATATACCCCACACCCCTCACTGTAACACTCTGATATACCCCACACCCCTCACTGTAACACTCTGATATACCCCGCACCCCTCACTGTAACACTCTGATATACCCCGCACCCCTCACTGTAACACTCTGATATACCCCGCACCCCTCACTGTAACACTCTGATATACCCCGCACCCCTCACTGTAACACTCTGATATATCCCACACCCCTCACTGTAACACTGATATATCCCACACCCCTCACTGTAACACTGATATATCCCACACCCCTCACTGTAACACTGATATATCCCACACCCCTCACTGTAACACTGATATATCCCACACCCCTCACTGTAACACTGATATATCCCACACCCCTCACTGTAACACTGATATATCCCGCACCCCTCACTGTAACACTCTGATATACCCCGCAGCCCTCACTGTAACACTCTGATATACCCCACACCCCTCACTGTAACACTGATATATCCCGCACCCCTCACTGTAACACTCTGATATACCCCACACCCCTCACTGTAACACTGATATATCCCGCACCCTCACTGTAACACACTGATATACCCCGCAGCCCTCACTGTAACACTCTGATATACCCCACACCCCTCACTGTAACACTGATATACCCCACACCCCTCACTGTAACACTCTGATATACCCCACACCCCTCACTGTAACACTCTGATATACCCCGCACCCCTCACTGTAACACTCTGATATACCCCGCACCCCTCACTGTAACACTCTGATATACCCCGCACCCCTCACTGTAACACTCTGATATACCCCGCACCCCTCACTGTAACACTCTGATATATCCCACACCCCTCACTGTAACACTGATATATCCCACACCCCTCACTGTAACACTGATATATCCCACACCCCTCACTGTAACACTGATATATCCCACACCCCTCACTGTAACACTGATATATCCTGCACCCCTCACTGTAACACTCTGATATACCCCGCAGCCCTCACTGTAACACTCTGATATACCCCACACCCCTCACTGTAACACTGATATATCCCGCACCCCTCACTGTAACACTCTGATATACCCCACACCCCTCACTGTAACACTGATATACCCCACACCCCTCACTGTAACACTGATATACCCCGCACCCCTCACTGTAACACTCTGATATACCCCACACCCCTCACTGTAACACTGATATATCCCGCACCCCTCACTGTAACACTCTGATATACCCCGCAGCCCTCACTGTAACACTCTGATATACCCCACACCCCTCACTGTAACACTGATATATCCCGCACCCCTCACTGTAACACTCTGATATACCCCACACCCCTCACTGTAACACTGATATACCCCGCACCCCTCACTGTAACACTCTGATATACCCCACACCCCTCACTGTAACACTGATATACCCCACACCCCTCACTGTAACACTCTGATATACCCCACACCCCTCACTGTAACACTGATATACCCCGCACCCCTCACTGTAACACTGATATACCCCGCACCCCTCACTGTAACACTGATATACCCCACACCCCTCACTGTAACACTCTGATATACCCCACACCCCTCACTGTAACACTGATATACCCCACACCCCTCACTGTAACACTGATATACCCCACACCCCTCACTGTAACACTGATATACCCCGCACCCCTCACTGTAACACTGATATACCCCACACCCCTCACTGTAACACTGATATACCCCGCACTCCTCACTGTAACACTGATATACCCCGCACCCCTCACTGTAACACTGATATACCCCGCACCCCTCACTGTAACACTGATATACCCCACACCCCTCACTGTAACACTGATATACCCCACACCCCTCACTGTAACACTGATATACCCCGCACTCCTCACTGTAACACTCTGATATACCCCGCACCCCTCACTGTAACACTGATATACCCCACACCCCTCACTGTAACACTGATATACCCCACACCCCTCACTGTAACACTGATATACCCCACACCCCTCACTGTAACACTGATATATCCCACACCCCTCACTGTAACACTGATATACCCCACACCCCTCACTGTAACACTGATATACCCCGCACCCCTCACTGTAACACTGATATACCCACACCCCTCACTGTAACACTGATATACCCCGCACCCCTCACTGTAACACTCTGATATACCCCGCACCCCTCACTGATTTACCCCACACATTGAAATGTCTCCCTCTGCTGGTGGCTGATATTTATCTCAGCTCCATTTCCCTCGATACCCAACAAAAATCCATCGATCTCAGTTTTGAAAGCTCCAGTTGACCCCCAGCATCCACTGCCTTTTGGGGGAGAGAGTTCCAGATTCCCACTCCCCTTTGTGTGAAGAAGTGCTTCCTGACATCACCCCTGAACGGCCTGGCTCTAATTTTAAGGTTCTGCCCCCTTGTTCTGGACTCCCCCCACCAGAGGAAATAGTTTCTCTCTATCGACCCTATCAGGTCCTTTAATCATCAGAATATAAGAAATAGGAGCAGGAGTCGGCCATTCGGCCCCTCGAGCCTGTCAATCAGATCATGGCTGATCTTCGATCTCAAATCCACTTTCCCGCCTGATCACCATATTCCTTGATTATCCTGGAGTCCAGAAATCGGTCTCTCGTCTTAAACACTTCAATTAGATCACCCCTTAATCTTCTAAACTCGAGGGAATACAAGCCCAGTCTATGTAACCTGTCAGCATAATTTAACCTCACAATTTCTCTCTCTCTCCCCTTACCCTCTCCCTCTCCCTGTATCTCTCTCTCTCCCCTTACCCTCTCCCTCTCCCTGTATCTCTCTCTCTCCCCTTACCCTCTCCCTCTCCCTGTATCTCTCTCTCTCCCCTTACCCTCTCCCTCTCCCTGTATCTCTCTCTCTCCCCTTACCCTCTCCCTCTCCCTGTATCTCTCTCTCTCCCCTTACCCTCTCCCTCTCCCTGTATCTCTCTCTCTCCCCTTACCCTCTCCCTCTCCCTGTATCTCTCTCTCTCCCCTTACCCTCTCCCTCTCCCTGTATCTCTCTCTCTCCCCTTACCCTCTCCCTCTCCCTGTATCTCTCTCTCTCCCCTTACCCTCTCCCTCTCCCTGTATCTCTCTCTCTCCCCTTACCCTCTCCCTCCCCCTGTATCTCTCTCTCTCCCCTAACCCCTCCCTCCCCCTCTCTGTCTGTTATTCTCGCACTTGTCCAGAGTGGTGTGGTGACCTCTGTCAGCGCCCCTGCCTGTTTCTGTGACCAGGCTGACTGGAGAGGGGAGCTCAGCTTTAAACTAATGGTCACAGGTGAGGAGGGGGTTAAGTGACTGCTCTTTTCTCCGGCTGAATCATTCAGCCTTTCCTCATCTCAGGTTCTTTCTCACTTCCAGGATAATTAACTCAAATTCAAAAGCCATTAATCAGAAGATGTCACCTGATCGCTGCTGCAGAGCTCCAGTGAAGGTTTAGTTCATACCTGTCAGAGGCGATGGATGGGGACTAATGGGGATGTAATTGCAGCCGAGTGGTCATCTCCTACTGGGCAGCCCGTTAATTAATGAGTGCGTGTGTCTGGCATTCCGATACTGCAGGAAACACAGGCATCAGAGAAAGGTACAGTCTGGACAGAGTGAAAGAATGAGATCGAGAGAGAGATAGAGGGAACGAGAGTGGGGGAGGGAGAAGGCGGGGGGGGGGGGAGCGAGGTGGAGGGAGGGACGGAAGGAGGGGAGGGATGGGGAGGGGAGGAAAGGAAATGGAGGGAGGGTCCTGAGTGGAGTGAGGGGGAGGGCGCAGGTTGGAGTAAGGGAGAAGGAGGGAGAAGGAGGGATGGTGAGTATGGGAGGAGTGGGGGAGGGAGGAAGATGGGAGGAGGCAGAGTGAAGGAGGTAGGAGGGGAGGGATGGGGAGGTGAGGGAGGGAGGGAGGGATGGGGAGGTGAGGGGGAGGGAGGGAGGGATGGGGAGGTGAGGGGGAGGGAGGGAGGGATGGGGAGGTGAGGGAGGGGGCAGCAGGATGTGTGGGGAGTGAGTGAGTGAGTGAACACTCGGCGTGTGCTGGAGGGGCAGAGTCCCACCTGGGGCCTGTGATTGGGGGAGGTTGCAGAGATGGAATGTGAAAGGATTTTGCATCTTCTGACCAGAGTCCTGTCCTGGCCGATTGACCTCTCGACCTCTCCCCAGGTCAGACCAGACGGGCACAATTGGATGGAATTTAGACATTCAATGCCCTTCCAGGTTGATGACTGACGTCAGGAATATTCTGTGGACTCGGTGAGGAATCGGGAGCTGCAGTGGGGAGGACGGTCACAGAAAGTGTCCGAGTCCCGGATACAGAATCATTCCCAATCACTGCAGCGACATGAACCACTCTCAGCATTCTCCACACAGAATTATATGGAATGGACAGCACAGAAACAGGCCATTCGGCCCAACAGGTCTGTGCCAGTATTTAGAATCATAGAAAGGTTTCAGCACGGAAGGAGGCAATTCGGCCCATCTAGTCTGTGCCGGCTCTATTGCAAGAGCAGTCCAGCTAGTCCCACTCCCCCGCCTTATCCCCGTAGCCCTGCAAATTTTTTCCTTTCAAGTATTTATCCAGTTGCCTTTTGAAGGCCATGATTGAATCTGCCTCCACCACCCCCACAGGCAGTGCATTCCAGATCCTAACCACTCGCTGTGTAAAAAATGGTTTCCCTCATGTCACCTTTGTTTCTTTTGCCAATCACCTTAAATCTATGTCCTCTGGTTCTTGACCCTTCCACCAATGGGAACAGTTTCTCTCCATCTACTCTGTCTAGACCCTTCATGATTTTGAACACCTCTATCAAATCTCCTCGCAACCGTCTCTGTTCCAAGGAGAACAACCCCAGCTTCTCCAGTCTATCCACGTAACTAAAGTCCCTCATCCCTGGAATCATTCTAGTAAATCAGTTGTGGCCGAACCAGTGTTTTATAAAGATTCATCATATCCTCCTTACTTTTGTACTCTATGCCTCTATTTATAAAGCCCAGGATTCTTATGCTTTTTTAACCACTTTCTCAACCTGCCCTACCACCTTCAACGATTTGTGCACATATACCCCCAGATCTCTCTGCTCCTGTACCCTTTATAGAATTGTGCCCTCTAGTTTATATTGCCTCTCCTCGTTCTTCCTACCGAAATGTATCACATCGCATTTTTCTGCGTTAAATTTCATCTGTCACGTGTCCGCCCATGCCACCAGCCTGTCTATATCCTCTTGAAGTCTATCACTATCCTCCTCACTGTTCACTACCCTTCCAAGTTTTGTGTCATCTGCAAATTTTGAAATTGTGCCCTGTACACCCAAGTCCAAGTCATTAATATATATCAAAAAGAGCAGTGGTCCCAGCACCGACCCCTGGGGAACACCACTGTACACCGCCCTCCAGTCCAAGAAACAACCTTTCACCACTACTCTCTGTTTCTTGTCCCTTTGCGAATTCTGTATCCATGTTGCTACTGCTCCTTTATTCCACGGGCCGCAATATTGATGATAAGCCTACTGTGCGGCACTTTATCAAACGCCTTTTGAGAGTCCATATACACCACATCAACTGCATTGCCCTCATCGACCCTCTCTGTTACCTCATCAAAAAACTCTATCAGGTTAGTTAAACACGATTTGCCTTTAACAAATTTATGCTGACTTTCCCTAATCAATCCACAGATTCTGCAGGATTAAAAAAAAACCCCTATCATCACAATTCAAGCAGAGCAGATCTGGTCTGTAATTATTGCCAGGGCAGGAAATCTTACTGGAAAACCCGTGCCCTGTGAGCTGGACACTGGGCGGGGGAGAGGGGAAAACCCGTGCCCTGTGAGCTGGACACTGGGCGGGGGAGAGGGGAAAACCCGTGCCCTGTGAGCTGGACACGGGGCGGGGGAGAGGGGAAAACCCGTGCCCTGTGAGCTGGACACGGGGCGGGGGAGAGGGGAAAACCCGTGCCCTGTGAGCTGGACACTGGGCGGGGGAGAGGGGAAAACCCGTGCCCTGTGAGCTGGACACGGGGCGGGGGAGAGGGGAAAACCCGTGCCCTGTGAGCTGGACACTGGGCGGGGGAGAGGGGAAAACCCGTGTTTCGAACCACAAATTATGATGATTTTGCAGAAAGCTGTGACCCAGGTGGAGAGCCTTGGGACAGTGAGCAGGAGCGGGGACTGGGTGAAGGGCAGTTCACTGGATCGGAGGGACGATGAACACAGACCCTCACCTCACCTTCCCTCACCATCCAGTGCGGTCCCCACACTGAGGACAAGGCAGCTGATCATCCAGCTCAAAGGATCATGGTGACTGAACCTGAGTCAGGGCCTCGGCCTGCGAGCCTTGCATTTACTGCCGAACATTCTGTGCCCCGTCGAGGGATTTCTCTGTAACTGAGTGAGTGGGTTCACCTCCGCAAACCTCGACTCTACTCATTTACAAACAAATACAAAGAGCAGCAAAGTCCCAGGCCCAGAGTGACACTAACACAGTCCAAATCAGACTCGGACCTTGACAAGAACAGTTTGTAGAACAGCAGTTCATGAGCTCAGGGCACCCTGACAAGAGAGGGTCAGTCGAGGGGAACAGGTCTCATTGGTCCTGCTTCCTCACTCAGTCTTAATACAAAACAAACCTCACTCAGAGTGTAGCTCATTTTCTGACCCCACGCAGAGCAGACGTTCCTCATTCTCTTTTCCCTCTCCCTGGGATGTGCTCTAGAATTTCACTTACATAAGGGGCTGTCTGGGTCCTGGACTTCAGTTAAATGCAATCAGAACTCCTGTCTGATCTGGGGACTGATGCAGAGCCCCCAAATCACTGGGACCTGCCACAACTCCCATGTTCAACACTGGTACAGCACGGGTTAGATACAGAGTAAAGCTCCCTCTACACTGTCCCATCAAACACTCCCAGAGCAGGTACAGCACGGGTTAGATACAGAGTAAAGCTCCCTCTACACTGTCCCATCAAACACTCCCAGGGCAGGTACAGCACGGGTTAGATACAGAGTAAAGCTCCCTCTACACTGTCCCATCAAACACTCCCAGGCCAGGTACAGCACGGGTTAGATACAGAGTAAAGCTCCCTCAACACTGTCCCTTCAAACACTCCCAGGCCAGGTACAGCACGGGTTAGATACAGAGTAAAGCTCCCTCTACACTGTCCCATCAAACACTCCCAGGCCAGGTACAGCACGGGTTAGATACAGAGTAAAGCTCCCTCTACACTGTCCCATCAAACACTCCCAGGCCAGGTACAGCACGGGTTAGATACAGAGTAAAGCTCCCTCTACACTGTCCCTTCAAACACTCCCAGGGCAGGTACAGCACGGGTTAGATACAGAGTAAAGCTCCCTCTACACTGTCCCATCAAACACTCCCAGGGCAGGTACAGGGTTAGATACAGAGTAAAGCTCCCTCTACACTGTCCCGTCAAACACTCCCAGGGCAGGTACAGCACGGGTTACATGGGGAATAATGCGGTATTATTCGCCATCTCCAGATTCGACCTCTCCAACATCGCCCTATCCCCTGCTCTCGCCTACCAGAGTCCTTGTCCTGCAACACGTCAAAATGAAAATTCTCAACCTCTTAAATCTTTCCACAATCTCACCTCTCCCTATCTCTGCAAACTCTTCCAGCTCCACCCCAGCCCAGAGCCTTCAGTCCCGCATCTTGGGCTCCCACCATTGTTGGCATCAATCCTCACCAGATACAGGGGAGGTACCAGAGGACTGGAAGACTATGAGGGAAAGGCTGAACAATTATAGGTCAGTCAGTCTTACCTCGATGGTGGGCAAACTATTCAATACTGAGATAAGATAAACTGTCACTTGGAAAGGCATGGTTTAATCAGGGATAGTCAGCATGAATTTGTGCAGGGAAGGTCATGCCTTACAAATCTGATTGAATTTTTTGAGGAAGTGACAAGGAGGGTAGCGCAGTGGATGTTGTCTACATGGATTTTAGTAAGGCATTTGACAAGGTCCCACATGGCAGACTGGTCAGAAAGGTAAAAGCCCATGGGATACAGGGAAATGTGGTGAATTGGATCCAAAATTGGCTCAGTAACAGGAAACAAAGGGTAAAAGTCGATGGATGTCTTTGCGAATGGAAATCCGTTTCCAGTGGTGTGCCACAGGGCTCAGTGTTGGGTCCCTTGCTGTTTGTGGTATATTTTAATGATTTGTACTTGAATGTAGGGGGCATGATTGGCAAATTTGCAGACGACACAAAAATTGTTCGTGTAGTTGATAGTGAAGAGGATAGCTGTAGACTCCAAGAAGATATCAATGGGTTGGTGGAGTGGGCGGAAAAGTGGCAAATGGAGTTCAACCCAGAGAAGTGTGAGGTAATGCACTTAGGGAGGGCAAACAGTAAAAGGGAATACGCAGTAAACAGGAATATATTGAGAGGGGTAGAGGAAGTGAGAGACCTTGGAGTGCATGTGCACAGGTCCCTGAAGGTGGCAGTACAGGTAGATAAGGTTGTGAAGAAGGCATACGGAATGCTCTCTGTTATTAGCCGAGATATAGAATACAAAAGCAGGGATGTAATGATGGAACTGAATAAAACGCTGGTAAGGCCACAGCTGGAGTACTGTGCGCAGTTCTGGTCACCACATTACAGGAAGGACATAATTGCTCTGGAGAGAGTGCAGAGAAGATTTACAAGAATGTTGCCAGGGCTTGAAAATTGCAGCTCCGAGGAGAGATTGGATAGGCTGGGGTTGTTTTCCTTGGAGCAGAGGAGGCTGAGGGGAGACTTGATTGAGGTGTACAAAATTATGAGGGGCCCAGATAGAGTAGACAGGAAGTACCTGTTTCCCCTAGCGGAGAGTTCAAGAACTAGAGGACATGGATTTAAGCTGATTGGCGGAAGGATTAGAGGGGACATGAGGGAAAACTTTTTTACCCAGAGGGTGGTGGGTGTATGGAATTCACTGCCCGAATTGGTGGTAGAGGCAGGGGCCCTCAACTCTTTTAAAAAGTACCTGGACCTGCACCTAAAGTGCTGTAAGCTGCAGGGCTACGGACCGGGTGCTGGAAGGTGGGATTAGAATGGGCACCTGGTTGTTCTTTGAGCCGGCGCGGACACGATGGGCCGAATGGCCCCCTTCTGTGCTGTATCTTTTCTATGGTTCTAACCCAACCATCTGGAACTCACTCCCTAAACTCCTCCATCTTGCATCCTCTCTCCGCACCTCCAGGAGCCTCCTCAGATCCTACGATTGTGCAATCGCAAATCGCCCCAACTCTCCTGTTGCTACTCGGTATCCCGGTCTCCTCCAGGAAACGCTGTAGACATTCAATGCATTCAAGTCTGTGCCTTTTTAGCTCCGCCCAGCTGTGTCCCATAGTGTGCACCAACCCAGGGCCCTGCTGCATTGTGTGAGTTTGTGCACCAGGCTGTCAGCAGCACATGGGCGTGACATGTTGACCAATACAAGGCAGCACATGGGTACAGGTGGAGACACAAATGGCTAAAGGATTGGCTGCTCCTGTTTTCCAGTTTCAAAACTACAGAAGCCTCAGACGGAGGTTGTGGGGGTGGATTGGGGGTTGGGAGGTGGTTGGGGTTGGTTTGGATTGTGGGGGTGGATTGGGGGTTGTGGGGTTTGGGGTTGGGTTGGGGTTAGTTGGGGGTGGGTTGCGGTTTGTGGGGGTCGGTTGGGGGTGGTTTGGGCGTTGGGAGGTGGTTGGGGTTGGTTTGGATTGTGGGGGTGGATTGGGGGTTGGGAGGTGGTTGGGGTTGGTTTGGATTGTGGGGGTGGGTTGGGGGTTGGGGGGGTTCGGGGTGGGTTGGGGGTTGGGGGGGAGGTACAGCCGAGAGGTTGAGGGGGTGGGTTGGGGGTTGTGGGGTTTGGGGTTGGGTTGAGGTTAGTTGGGGGTGGGTTGGGGTTTGTGGGGGTCGGTTGGGGGTGGTTTGGATTGTGGGGGTGGGTTGGGGGTTGGGGGCAGCCCTCCCCTTGCAGAGCCCTTCAAATCTATACAATGCAGGTGGTAAGCGAGGGAGAGGCCTGTTTTCTGTCATTTGGTGATTATTTCCAATCTAAGAAGATTTTAAATGTCTGACAGAGTCTGGTGTTTGTGGGTATGTCATGAGATTACTGCCGGCGGCAGTCGTTACGAGGCATATGTTGGGTCATGGTACGCTGGCTCCAGATGTCTCAATACGTGGAGTTTGTTTCAATCCCATCCTGTGAAAACTTTATGACATGGAATGATCTCTCGTACTGCCACCTTCATCAAACACTCTGGTTTCAACATGTATTGAGCTGAGACACTGATTTGAATATGTAATGAGTTGAGGCACTGATTTGAATATGTAATGAGCTCAGGCATTCTGATTTGAATATGTAATGAGCTCAGTCACTGATTTGAATATGTAATGAGCTCAGGCATTCTGATTTGAATATGTAATGAGCTCACGCTCTCTGATTTGAATATGTAATAAGCTCAGGCACTCTGATTTGAATATGAAATAATCTCAGGCACTGATTCTAATATGTAATGAGCTCAGGCACTCTGATTTGAATATGTAATGAGCTCAGGCACTCCGATTTGAATATGTAATGAGCTCTGGCACTCTGATTTGAATATGCAATGAGCTCAGGCACTCTGATTTGAATATATAATAAGCTCAGGCACTCTGATTTGAATATGTAATAAGCTCAGGCACTCTGATTTGAATATGTAATAAGCTCAGGCACTCTGTTTTGAATATGTAATGAGCTCAGGCACTCTGATTTGAATATGTAATGAGCTCAGGCACTCTGATTTTAATATGTAATAAGCTCAGGCACTCTGATTTGAATATGTAATGAGCTCAGGCACTCTGATTTGAATATGTAATGAGCTCAGGCACTCTGATTTTAATATGTAATAAGCTCAGGCACTCTGATTTGAATATGTAATGAGCTCAGGCACTCTGATTTGAATATGTAATGAGCTCAGGCACTCTGATTTTAATATGTAATAAGCTCAGGCACTCTGATTTGAATATGTAATGAGCTCAGGCACTCTGATTTGAATATGTGATGAGCTCAGGCACTCTGATTTGAATGTGTAATGAACTCAGCACTCTGCCTCAATGATTGATGGGCTGCACACTTGTATTGAAGTCTGGCGTTAGGGAATGAAGTGTTTCCAGCATCAAACTCTGGAGCTGGAGCTCCAGGTTTAACTCCATCAGATCCACACAGCAAATTGAGCAATGAGTCAGGATCGGGGGCAGAGCGAGTGTGAACAGGACTCGCAATCTCACTTTAAGGAGTGAGGTACCAGCATCGCTCGGCCCTAAACCAACTGAGATCAGCCCCTGGGCTGTAACTCACTCTGTCACCGGTCACTCCTGCTGGAGAGTTTATAATTGTGAAGACAGGAGCAAGCTCGACTGTGACACCTATCGATTGACGGCATAAAATAACCTCTCAAGTGAGCAAGAGTGTGGGATTAGACTGGGTGGGATATTAAAGGGTACGGGGAGTGAGGGAGAGAGTGGGATTAGACTGGGTGGGATATTAAAGGGTACGGGGAGTGAGGGAGAGAGTGGGATTAGACTGGGTGGGATATTAAAGGGTACGGGGAGTGAGGGGAGAGTGGGATTAGACTGGGTGGGATATTAAAGGGGACGGGGAGTGAGGGGGAGAGTGAGATTAGACTGGGTGGGATATTAAAGGGTACGGGGAGTGAGGGGGAGAGTGGGATTAGACTGGGTGGGATATTAAAGGGTACGGGGAGTGAGGGGGAGAGTGGGATTAGACTGGGTGGGATATTAAAGGGTACGGGGAGTGAGGGGGAGAGTGGGATTAGACTGGGTGGGATATTAAAGGGTACGGGGAGTGAGGGGGAGAGTGGGATTAGACTGGGTGGGATATTAAAGGGTATGGGGAGTGAGGGGAGAGTGGGATTAGACTGGGTGGGATATTAAAGGGTACGGGGAGTGAGGGAGAGAGTGGGATTAGACTGGGTGGGATATTAAAGGGTACGGGGAGTGAGGGAGAGAGTGGGATTAGACTGGGTGGGATATTAAAGGGGACGGGGAGTGAGGGGGAGAGTGAGATTAGACTGGGTGGGATATTAAAGGGTACGGGGAGTGAGGGGGAGAGTGGGATTAGACTGGGTGGGATATTAAAGGGTACGGGGAGTGAGGGGGAGAGTGGGATTAGACTGGGTGGGATATTAAAGGGTACGGGGAGTGAGGGGGAGAGTGGGATTAGACTGGGTGGGATATTAAAGGGTACGGGGAGTGAGGGGAGAGTGGGATTAGACTGGGTGGGATATTAAAGGGTACGGGGAGTGAGGGAGAGGGGGCGTAGCCTTCTCCCTTAAAATGAGAAGTACGAGACCCCTTTTTGCATTCGGAGTTAACAGGAGGGACACGCTAATAATCAGCCTTTAATCCAGCTGGTGTGAAGTTTGAGCTGAGAGTTTGCGAGGACTTCCAGGAGCCAGACAATG
The DNA here is from genome assembly GCF_035084215.1 of Heptranchias perlo. Taxonomy (NCBI): domain Eukaryota; kingdom Metazoa; phylum Chordata; class Chondrichthyes; order Hexanchiformes; family Hexanchidae; genus Heptranchias; species Heptranchias perlo. The sequence continues at coordinate 65,235,500 of NC_090340.1, read as the reverse complement.
GATTGATGAGAAAACATAGCCAAACTGTGAGTGAGGGAGACTCGATCCCTTTGACTGCCACCAAGCTGTAGGATCATTTGTGGAGATTTTGGAGGTTTAAGGAATGAGAGTTGGTTTGTAGATGCGACACAGAGTGTGGTCCATCCATGGTCCGGCCAGCCCCTTTCTTGGACTGGGCAGCAATTAGTCTCCACAGTCCAGAGAACTCTTTTCTCATTTGGTCCCATGAGCGATGAGGAGGAACCAGTGTTCACACAATTGGCCAACTCCTGCCACACTTGCTGTACTCCAGCTCTGATTGGAGCATTTGTCCTTTCCCCCCCGGCCCCCCCCCCGCAAAATTGCCACCTCCTCGAAATTAAACCCCCAGACTCTCCCCACTAATGGGGGCCATTCCTGGCACCTCCTCCAGCCACACTGTCCAGGAAGTCAGCCGTGGGAAAAAATGCTGCTGCCTCCCGTTAAAATATGATTCAGCCCCTCCCATGTGACTCACAGCTAAATATGGAAAAACCACACGGGGGAGCTTATTAAAATTATGTAAATGATCCACCCCTATGGAAAGCAGCATTAGAACATAAGAAATAGGAGCAGGAGTCGGCCATTCGGCCCCTCGAGCCTGCTCCACCATTCAATCAGATCATGGCTGATCTTCGACCTCAACTCCACTTTCCTGCTCGATCCCCATATCCCTTGATTCCCTTAGAGTCCAAAAATCCATCTATCTCAGCCTTGAACAAATTCAATAACTCAGCATCCACAGTTCTCTGGGGTAGAGAATTCCAAAGATTCACAACCCTCTGAGTGAAGAAATTCCTCCTCATCTCAGTCTTAAATGGCCGACCCCTTATCCTGAGACTATGCCCCCCTAGTTCTAGACTCTCCAGCCAGGGGAAACAATCTCTCTGCATCTACCCTGTCAAGCCCCCTCAGAATCTTATCTGTTTCAATGAGATCGCCTCTCATTCTTCTAAACTCCAGAGAGTATCGGCCCATTCTATTCAACCTCACCTCATAGGACAACCCTCTCATCCCAAGTCTTGGACTGACCGCATCCCCCTGTCCCGGGACTGACCCTGTCCCCCTGTCCCGGGACTGACCCTGTCCCCCTGTCCCCCCGTCCCGGGACTGACCCTGTCCCCCTGTCCCGGGACTGACCCTGTCCCCCTGTCCCGGGACTGACCCTGTCCCCCTGTCCCGGGACTGACCCTGTCCCCCTGTCCCGGGACTGACCCTGTCCCCCTGTCCCGGGACTGACCCTGTCCCCCTGTCCCCCTGTCCCGGGACTAACCCTGTCCCCCTGTCCCGGACTGACCCTGTCCCCCTGTCCCGGGACTGACCCTGTCCCCCTATCCCGGACTGACCCTGTCCCCCTGTCCCGGGACTGACCCTGTCCCCCTGTCCCGGGACTGACCCTGTCCCCCTGTCCCGGGCTGACCCTGTCCCCCTGTCCCGGGACTGACCCTGTCCCCCTGTCCCGGGACTGACCCTGTCCCCCTGTCCCGGGACTGACCCTATCCCCCTGTCCCGGGCCGGGACGGACTATTTCTCTGTCCCGCTTTGCGGCGCCAGGCCCCGCCCCCCGGGGCGAGCTCATGAATAATAATGAATAATTAATAAGACGGGCTGGCACTCGGGCTCCCATTGGCCGAGCTGCAGGGGCTGGAGGGTGAGCTCCGATTGGCCGAGCGGCGGGCCGGGTTCCCATTGGCCGAGCGGCGGGCCGGGCTCCCATTGGCCGAGCGGCGGGCCGGGCTCCCATTGGCCGAGCGGCGGGCCGGGCTCCCATTGGCCGAGCGGCGGGCCGGGCTCTCATTGGCCGAGCGGCGGGCCGGGCTCTCATTGGCCGGGCTGCTCGCGCCGTGCGGTTCCCGCCTGTCTGCGGCCGTCCGTCCGGCGCGAGAGGCGGCTGTGCGGGCGGCGGGGTCCCGGCAGCTTCCTGCGGACCGCGGGCTCGGGCCCTCCGGATACTCGGCATCTGCCACCGGGGACAATGAGGCACCGGCAGCTCGGAGCGGGAGGCAACGCCTGAGGGATCGGTGAGTGCCGGCCGGGGGAGCGGGGCCGGGGGTCAGGGGAGCGGGGCCGGGGGTCAGGGGAGCGGGGCCGGGGGTCAGATGCTCCCTGTCACCGTGCGGTTTCCCCCCCGGCCTCCTGTCAGTGTGAAGTCCGTAATCTCTTAGTAGCAACTGTACCCCCTCGGCGGGTGTGCGGTGTGAGCTGAGCCCTGTCGGTGTGAGCCGAGCCGGTGTGAGCTCTGTCGGTGTGAGCCGAGCCGGTGTGAGCCCTGTCGGTGTGAGCCGAGCCGGTGTGAGCTCTGTTGGTGTGAGCTGAGCCCTGTTGGTGTGAGCCCTGTCGGTGTGAGCCGAGCCGGTGTGAGCCGAGCCGGTGTGAGCTCTGTTGGTGTGAGCTGAGCCCTGTTGGTGTGAGCCCTGTCGGTGTGAGCCGGTCCCCACTCTGTCAGTGTGCCGGTTACAGTGGTTCTTTTTCTGCATGTTGTTTAGAGTGTCACCAGTCCAGGTTTGAAGTGCAGTGCTGTCGGGGGGTTCACTGGGAAAGCATTGTGATTAATTATGTGTAGAATTTTTTTAAAAAGCTAAGCAGGATTGACCAGAACACATCATCTCCATCGTGCCCAGAGAGACACAATCTTCTTGCAGTGGAGGAGCTGGCAGCAAAATCCAACCCAGCACAAATACAAGAAAGTCTGAGTGAACGGAGGCAGTCCAGGATCTTGTGTTATAACAGTCAGGATCCTTGACTAACACAGACTGCTTTCCTCAGGTTTTAGATGGTAACAGGCACCTTTCTGCTTATCAAATCGATAGATGGTTATTCTGGACTGAAGGGGTTAAACTCTCCAGAGAGACAGTGAGTGGTTGATGACAGATGTCAGCTGATGTTGAATTTTAGCCGTTCCTGTCACACTGGGACTCTGCCCCCGTCCACCTCGATGTGGCCAGGTTGGTTCACCTGCCCAAAGAGAGACTTCAGAAAACTCCAAAGATCAATGATCTGCTTTTCACCCACCCACCCCCCGAATGTTACACTGATTAACTGGTGATCTTAGCCGGAGGTGCTGGATTTGGCTTCTGTTCCTTGGATTAGGGAGCAGGAAAATTAGCCAGCGTTCTTGCTCCTGATTACTATCCAGCGACGACTTCTGGAACATGCACACGCTGAGGACAGGATTGTGATGCCTCTTAGGTCAAATACCCTGCTCATAAGAACATAAGAAATAGGAGCAGGAGTAGGCCAATCGGCCCCTCGAGCCTGCTCCGCCATTCAATAAGATCATGGCTGATCTGATCCTAACCTCAAATCTAAATTCATGTCCAATTTCCTGCCCGCTCCTCGTAATCCCTAATTCCCTTTACTTCGAGGAAACTGTCTATTTCTGTTTTAAATTTATTTCATGATGTAGCTTCCACAGCTTCCTGGGGCAGCAAATTCCACAGACCTACTACCCTCTGAGTGAAGAAGTTTCTCCTCATCTCAGTTTTGAAAGAGCAGCCCCTTATTCTAAGATTATGCACCCTAGCTCTAGTTTCACCCATCCTTGGGAACATCCTTACCGCATCCACCCGATCAAGCCGCTTCACAATCTTATATGTTTCAATAAGATCGCCTCTCATTCTTCTGAACTCCAATGAGTAGAGTCCCAATCGACTCAACCTCTCCTCATATGTCCGCCCCCTCATCCCCGGGATTAACCGAGTGAACCTTCTTTGTACTGCCTCGAGAGCAAGTATGTCTTTTCTTAAGTATGGAGACCAAAACTGTATGCAGTATTCCAGGTGCGGTCTCACCAATACCTTATATAACTGCAGCAATACCTCCCTGTTTTTATATTCTAACCCTCTAGCAATAAAAGCCAACATTCCGTTGGCCTTCTTGATCACCTGCTACACCTGCATACTAACTTTTTGATCTTCTTGCACTAGGACCCCCAGATCCCTTTGTACTGCAGTACTTTCTAGTTTCTTGCCATTAAGATAATAACTTGCTCTCTGATTTTTCCTGCCAAAGTGCATAACCTCACATTTTCCAATATTGTATTGCATCTGCCAAATCTCCGCCCACTCACCCAGCCTGTCTCTATCCCCATCTTTGTATCATCTGCAAACTTTGATACGTTACACTCGGTCCCCTCCTGCAAATCGTTAATATAGATTGTAAAGAGTTGGGGACCCAGCACCGACCCCTGCGGAACACCACTGGCTACTGGTTGCCAGTCCGAGAATGAACCATTTATCCCAACTCTCTGCTTCCTGTTAGATAACCAGTCCTCCACCCATGCCAGAATATTATCCCCAATCCAGTGATTCTTTATCTTGAGCAATAATCTTTTATGTGGCACCTTGTCGAATGTCTTTTGGAAGTCTAAATACACTACGTCCACTGGTTCCCCTTTATCCACCCTGTACATTATGTCCTCAAAGAACTCAAGCAAATTTGTCAGACATGACTTCCCCTTCGTAAAGCCATGCTGACTTTGTCCTATTAAATTATGTTTATCCAAATGTTCCGCTACTGTCTCCTTAATAATAGATTCCAAAATTTTACCCACCACAGATGTTAGGCTAACTGGTCTATAATTTCCAGCCTTCTGCCTACTACCCTTTTTAAATAAGGGTGTTACATTAGCAGTTTTCCAATCTGCTGGGACCTTTGTCGAGACCAGAGAATTTTGGAAAATTATTACCAAAGCATCCACCATCCCTACTGCCACTTCCCTCAAGACCCTAGGATGTAAGCCATCAGGTCCAGGGGATTTATCCGCCTTGAGTCCCATTATTTTACTGAGTACCAATTCCTTAGTGATTTTAATCATATTTAGCTCCTCCCCCCCCCCCCCCCCCCAGAGCCCCCTGTTTGTCCAGTGTTGGGATATTCTTAGTGTCCTCTACCGTAAAGACTGAAACAAAATATTTGTTCAGCATTTTTGCCATTTCCATGTTTCCCACCATTAATTTCCCGGTCTCATCCTTTAAGCGACCTAAGTTTGCCTTAGCCACCCTTTTTCTTTTTATATAACTATAGAAACTCTTGCTATCTGTTTTTATATTTTTTGCTCATTTATTTTCATAATCTATCTTCCCTTTCTTAATCAATGCTTTAGTTACTTTTTGCTGTCTTTTGAAGACTTCCCAATCTTCTATCCTCCTACTAAGTTTGGCTACCTGATATGTCCTTGTTTTTAGTTGGATACTGTCCTTAATTTCTTTACTTAGCCACAGATGGCTGTCATTTCTTTTACACCCTTTTTTCCTCAGTGGAATATATATTTTTTGAAAGTTGTAAAATAACTCCTTGAATGAACACCACTGCTCATGTACCGTCTTACCCTTTAATCTATTTTCCCAGTCCACTTTAATCAATTCTGCTCTCATACCATCATAGTCTCCTTTATTCAAGCTCAGTACGCTTGTTTGAGAATCAACCTTCTCACCCTCTAATTGGATATGGAATGTAACCATGTTATGGTCACTCATTCCAAGGGGATCCTTAACTGGGACATTATTAATTAATCCTGGCTCATTACACAGGACCAGGTCCAAGGTTGCTTGCCCTCTTGTAGGTTCAGTTACATACTGCTCAAGAAATCCATCCCTAATACACTCAATAAACTCTTCCTCAAGGCTGCCCTGCCCAATTTGATTTGTCCAGTTAATACATTACTTACATTAAGGCTCACACATGAAGACTGATCATTTGGCCGAGGTATTGAAGGCTGACTGCCCCCACGGAACAGGACCCTGTGTTCACTGACCATGTCCATAGAACTGTGCCTTGCACCCACTGCCCATGGCACTATCTCTCTCACCCACTGACCATGCCCAGGTAATTATGTCCTGTGCCCACTGACCATGCCCATGTAACTGTAGCCAGTGCCAATGGAATCACACCTAAGGAACTGTACCGTATGCCCTTGTGTCCGTACTCAAATGGGTTCGATGCGCTCAGGAGAGCAGATTATTTTTAATGAATATAGGGGAAGGGAAGGATTGCTCTGACAGCTTTGTGTAGGGACAAGGCAAATGCATTTCTGCATTTTAAAATGCACCTACCATGTTACCACAAAAAGCCTTTTTCTTTCATTTTGCAATGCCATCAGCATCACTGCAAACAAGACAGCTATGGGATACTTGGATAGAGCTCTCCAAGCAGTTAATATAGATGCCCCTCTGGGTACCCTCCATAAGGAGGACTGTAGGGGATATAGAGTTAGATAACCAGTAGAGGCCATTGCCTATGGTATGTACACCACACATATCCCAGTGAGGGCCATTGTATGGTATATACACTACACATATCCCAGTGAGGGGCATTAAATGGTATATAAAGTACACATATCCCAGTGAGGGCCATTGTATGGTATATACACTACACATATCCCAGTGAGGGCCATTGTATGGTATATACACTACACATATCCCAGTGAGGGCCATTGTATGGGACATACAGTACACACATCCCAGTGAAGGGCATTGTATGGGACATACAGTACACACATCCCAGTGAAGGGCATTGCATGGGACATACAGTACACACATCCCAGTGAAGGGCATTGTATGGGACATACAGTACACACATCCCAGTGAAGGGCATTGCATGGGACATACAGTACACACATCCCAGTGAAGGGCATTGTATGGGACATACAGTACACACATCCCAGTGAAGGGCATTGTATGGGACATACAGTACACACATCCCAGTGAAGGGCATTGTATGGGACATACAGTACACACATCCCAGTGAAGGGCATTGTATGGGACATACAGTACACACATCCCAGTGAAGGGCATTGTATGGGACATACAGTACACATATCCCAGTGAGGGGCATTGTATGCTATATGCAGTACACATATCCCATTGAGGGCCATTGTATGGTATATACAGTGCACGCATCCCAATGAGGCACATTGTATGGGATATACAGTACACACATTCCAGTGAGGGCCATTGTATGGGATATACAGTCCACGTATCGCGGTAAGGGGCATTGTATGATATATACAGTGCACATATCCCAGTGAGAGGCATTGCATGGTATATGCGGTACACATATCCCTGTGAGGGCCACTGTATGGTGTCTACAGTACACATATCCCAGTGAGGGGCATTAAACGGTATATATAGTACACATATCCCAGTGAGGGCCATTGTATGATATATACACTACACATGTCCCAGTGAGGGCCATTGTATGGTATATACACCACACTTATCCCAGTGAGGGCCATTGTATGGAATATACAATATGGATACCCCTCTGAGGAGCATTGTATGGGATATACAGTAGAGATATTCCAATGAGGAATATACCCACTTCCCAGTCAGAACGAAGAGCACTAAAAATGTAATTGGAATGAAATCCCACCAAAGGATTTTGGACTTTTCGGACATTAAGTAGATGATGAATTTATCATAACCTTCGGCAGTAAGCATACTTTAATGGTATCCATCTTTAATGATGTGGTCTGTGCTCCTCTGAACTTTCTTCACTCGCTCCTCCAGAGCTGCAGATGCACCATTCAAGACCTCGTTCCTAGACGTCCCTCCTCGCTGCATCCTCAATGTGTTAAAATGTAAGGAATCTTACAACACCAGGTTATAGTCCAACAATTTTATTTTAAAATCACAAGCTTTCGGAGATTATCCCCTTCGTCAGGTGAATGAGTGAAAGGTTCTCAAATCGCATATCTTATATTAGGCTGGGACACCATCACACCAATCAAAAGGTGTCGTTGGTGTTCAGACAGGTTAGCCACGGAGAACAGTACGTCCCAGTACACTGAATATACATTGTGTCAAATTACACAGACAGACAGAAAGAGACCCAAATGGCAGAGAGAGAGAGAATATTAAAAACAGATAACTTTATTTTCCCCTTGCTGGTGGGGTTACGTGTAGCGTGACATGAACCCAAGATCCCGGTTGAGGCCGTCCTCATGGGTGCGGAACTTGGCGATCAATTTCTGCTCGACGATTTTGCGTTGTCGTGTGTCTCGAAGGCCGCCTTGGAGAAAGCTTACCCGAAGATCGGTGGCTGAATGTCCTTGACTGCTAAAGTGTTCCCCGACTGGGAGGAAACCCTCCTGTCTGGCGATTGTTGCGCGGTGTCCGTTCATCCGTTGTCGCAGTGTCTGCATGGTCTCGCCAGTGTACCATAAATTGATAGCCAAGTTCCGTACCCATGAGGACGGCTTCAACCGGGATCTTGGGTTCATGTCACGCTACACGTAACCCCACCAGCAAGGGGAAAATAAAGTTATCTGTTTTTAATATTCTCTCTCTCTTTTATAATATTCTCTCTCTCTCTGCCATTTGGGTCTCTTTCTCTCTGTCTGTGTAATTTGACACAATGTATATTCAGTGCACTGGGACGTACTGTTCTCCATGGCTAACCGGTCTGAACACCAACGACACCTTTTGATTGGTGTGATGGTGTCCCAGCCTAATATAAGATATGCGATTTGAGAACCTTTCACTCATTCACCTGACGAAGGGGATAATCTCCGAAAGCTTGTGATTTTAAAATAAAATTGTTGGACTATAACCTGGTGTTGTAAGATTCCTTCCATTTGTCCACCCCAGTCCATCACCGGCATCTCCACATCCTCAATGTGTTGACATCAAGACTTCTCACACCGTCATCTACTCTAACTCATTCCTTTTCAGGACCCTCCAACTGTCTGCCCTTCCGATAATCCATCAGTGTTTAAAACTGAATTTGGCACAGTTCAATGACTCCATCTTGATTTATCTTGTCTCCTCTTTTGAACCTTGATGGTGTCCTGCACTGTGGACCTGGCCCCTCACAATGCTAACTCCATGTTGTCTATTGTGGGCTTTAACACGATGCTAATAAGGCCAATTCTTGGGGAGCGCTTGTGTCAACTGGGCACTCTACCATTTTCTATTGTTTTAAACTCTTTTCACTGCAGTAAACTGGGCAAATCTGTTAATGGGTAAAACGACTGATGATCAGTGGGAAATGTTTAAAGAAACATTTAACGTGATACAGAATCAGTTTATACCCCTGAGGGGCAAGAACTCTACTTGCCAAAAAAAAAGCCATGGACAACTGAAGAGGTAAGGGACAGTATAAGAAAAAGGCAAAAAATGGCACAGATCCTGGTGAATGGGAAAGATACAAAGATCAACAAAGGGTCACAAAACAGATAGTAAGAGCTACAAAAAGAGAGTATGAAAAGAAACTTGCAAGGGATATCAAAACCAATACGAAGAACTTTTATAGTTAAATTAGGAAAAAGAGGGTGGTCAGGAGTAGTGTTGGCCCCTTAAAAACTGAAAGTGGGGATATTGTCATTGACAATGGGGAAATGGCGGACATGTTGAACAATTACTTTGCGTCAGTATTTACAGTCGAAAAAGAGGATAGCATGCCGGAAATCCCAAGAAAACTAATATTGAATCGGGAACAGGGACTCAATAAAATTAACATAAGTAAAACAACAGTAATGAAGAAAATAATAGCACTAAAGAGTGATAAATCCCCAGGACCAGATGGTTTCCATCCCAGGGTTTTACAGGAAGTAGGTGAGCACATTGCAGATGCCCTAACTATAATCTTTCAAAGTTCTCTAGATTCAGGAACTGTCCCTCTGGATTGGAAAATTGCACATGTTTTTAAGAAAGGAGAGGGAGGGAAACCAGGGAATTATAGACCAGTTAGCCTAACATCTGTTGTGGGGAAAATGCTGGAGTCTATAATTAAGGATAGGGTGACTGAACACCTCGAAAATTTTCAGTTAATCAGAGAGAGCCAGCATGGATTTGTGAAAGGTAGGTCGTGCCTGACAAACCTGATTGAATTTTTTGAAGAGGTGACTAAAGTAGTGGACAGGGGAATGTCAATGGATGTTATTTATATGGACTTCCAGAAGGCATTTGATAAGGTCCCACATAAGAGACTGTTAGCTAAGATAGAAGCCCATGGAATCGAGGGAAAAGTACGGACTTGGTTAGGAAGTTGGCTGAGCGAAAGGTGACAGAGAGTAGGGATAATGGGTAGGTACTCACATTGGCAGGATGTGACTAGTGGAGTCCCGCGGGGATCTGTCTTGGGGCCTCAATTATTCACAATATTTATTAACGACTTAGATGAAGGCATAGAAAGTCTCATATCTAAGTTTGCCGATGACACAAAGATTGGTGGCATTGTAAGCAGTGTAGATGAAAACATAAAATCACAAAGGGATATTGATAGATTAGGTGAATGGGCAAAACTGTGGCAAGTGGAATTCAATGTAGACAAATGTGAGGTCATCCACTTTGGATCAAAAAAGGATAGAACAGGGTACTTTCTAAATGGTAAAAAGTTAAAAACAGTGGATGTCCAAAGGGACTTGGGGGTTCTGGTACATAGATCATTGAAGTGTCATGAACAGGTGCAGAAAATAATCAAGAAGGCTAATGGAATGCTGGCCTTTATATCTAGAGTACAAGGGGGCAGAAGTTATGCTGCAGCTATACAAAACCCTGGTTAGACCGCACCCGGAGTACTGTGAGCAGTTCTGGGCACCGCACCTTCAGAAGGACATATTGGCCTTGGAGGGAGTGCAGCGTAGGTTTACTGGAATGATACCCGGACTTCAAGGGTTAAGTTACGAGGAGAGATTACACAAATTGGGGTTGTATTCTCTGGAGTTTCGAAGGTTAAGGGGTGATCTGATCGAAGATTATAAGATATTAAGGGGAACGGTTAGGGTGGATAGAGAGAAACTATTTCCGCTGGTTGGGGATTCTAGGAGTAGGGGGCACAGTCTAAAAATTAGAGCCAGACCTTTCAGGAGTGAGATTAGAAAACATTTCTAGACACAAAGGGCGGTAGACGTTTGGAACTCTCTTCCGCAAACGGCAATTGATACTAGCTCAATTGCTAAATTTAAATCTGAGATAGATAGCTTTTTGGCAACCAAAGGTATTAAGGGATATGGGCCAAAGGCAAGTATATGGAGTTAGATCACAGATCTTATCAAATGGCGGAGCAGGCACGAGGGGCTGAAAGGCCTACTCCTGTTCCTATATTCCTATATTCCTAAGTCACAATTACAATTGAACCAAGCAATGGTTACAGTTATTGGCCAGATGTCTATCCCTGTGCCTGCCTTTTACAGAAGGAACATGAGATGTGAGTGCATAGGAGGAAGGGGATTTAAGAGAAGGCCGGGTCGAGAGAAAGGCTGTGTATCCTGCAGTATCTGAAGGTCAGTGCATGAGGGGCTTAGGGCATCCAGGACGATAATGATAGTGTTTGTCATTTCCAGTGCTGTGTTGAGCAGTGAGGAGAGAACAGCCATTAATATTCCTGGCTATGCGAAGGAGACTACAGTGACATTGGTCAAAGCACTGTGTTCACCTGCACTCAGAAAGTGATGGGTGCGCTGCTGTGGAGGGGTGATGGGTTCATCCAGCTCTTTGAAAGTGTAATATTCCTGCTGGTTTCAGTGTTTGCTACACTGCTGGGTGGACGTCAGTCAATGGAGCTGTGTGTTCTGCTGGTCAGTTCAGTGGTGTACACTGACAGCATGCAGGTGGACATCGATGGCCAAAACATGATTACTGAGGAATAGAGGCTAAGGATTGGCAGATAGATTTTAAAATGGAAAAATGTAAATAAATGCTGTTGGGTGCATCAAGCGTTTGCACAATAAATGGGTATCCAGTATCGAAGCAGGAAAAGGATGTGGGTGGGTGTGATTATTGAGGATTGGCTGACAGTATCTAGTCAATGTGAGCTGCTTAGGTTTTGCAAAGGCATTTGAATAATATTGGTACAGATTATTTTAATCTTGTTTAGATCAGTGTTGGGGCCACAGTGACATATTGGGAGCATCTTTGGACACCCTACCTTCAAAAGAGCACTGAAGTGCAAAGGTGGCAAAGATATACCTTGTGCTTTAAGTTTGGACTGGATACTGAGCTTGTCTTTGGAAAAAAGAAGATTGAGAAGAACATGATACAGATCTTAAGTGCTGAGAGGAGTGGATAATGTAATGTAAGCAGGGGTCGCACTCTGAGGGCATGGGTGCAAAATTAAACAGCCTCAGCACAGATTGCAAACTGTAATTCTTCCCTGGTGAACAGGTAAGGTGCACTCTTTATTAAAAAAAATTCTTCAAAGTGAAGAGCTGAGTTGAGCCTCTTTACACCTGCCCAGTCTGTTCTTGTAGGCAGCTTATTAAATGTGATGGCACTCGATGTTTGTGAGGCTGGAACCTTGAGAGTGCCGTTAGTGGGATGTAACTGGTCAGGGTTTAATAATGTTGATTGTGATGTTGGACTGTGATCTATGACTGTCAATACAGGGCCAGGGAAAATCCTGTTGGCATTTTGCCCTGTGGGTTTTCGTCTCCTTCAGGATATTGAGTATTATGCAAGAAGAAACAGATTTGATGGGCTGAATGGTTTATTATGTGTTCAGATGAAATTTACGAGGTGAACCTGTGTAATCTAAACGGTCTCTGGAGATTTGGCAATCCTTGTGGGAGCAGGGATATGTCATTTGTGCTGTGGGGCTAACGGAGGGATCAGTGCGCAACGGTGTATATGCATCGGGGCAGAGACTGTGTTTTAGACCATCTCCACGGAGGGCTGAATGTCTTCTAAGAACAACAGGATTTTTAGAAATGGGAAATGACGATAGGCACCAACAAGCTCATCTCTTTTTGCTCCTCACCGTATCCCCCCAATCCCACCGAACCACCTTCTTACCGTATCCCCCAATCGCACCGTCTCACCATATCCCTTAATCCCATCTACCCACCTTCTCACCGTATCCCCCAATCCCACCTAACCACCTTCCTCCTCGTGTCCGGCCATCCCACCTTCCTCCCCGTGTCCCGCCATCCCACCTTCCTCCCCGTGTCCCGCCATCCCACCTTCCTCCCCGTGTCCCGCCATCCCACCTTCCTCCCCGTGTCCGGCCATCCCACCTTCCTCCCCGTGTCCGGCCATCCCACCTTCCTCCCCGTGTCCGGCCATCCCACCTTCCTCCCCGTGTCCGGCCATCCCACCTTCCTCCCCGTGTCCGGCCATCCCACCTTCCTCCCCGTGTCCGGCCATCCCACCTTCCTCCCCGTGTCCGGCCATCCCACCTTCCTCCCCGTGTCCGGCCATCCCACCTTCCTCCCCGTGTCCGGCCATCCCACCTTCCTCCCCGTGTCCGGCCATCCCACCTTCCTCCCCGTGTCCGGCCATCCCACCTTCCTCCCCGTGTCCGGCCATCCCACCTTCCTCCCCGTGTCCGGCCATCCCACCTTCCTCCCCGTGTCCGGCCATCCCACCTTCCTCCCCGTGTCCGGCCATCCCACCTTCCTCCCCGTGTCCGGCCATCCCACCTTCCTCCCCGTGTCCGGCCATCCCACCTTCCTCCCCGTGTCCGGCCATCCCACCTTCCTCCCCGTGTCCGGCCATCCCACCTTCCTCCCCGTGTCCGGCCATCCCACCTTCCTCCCCGTGTCCGGCCATCCCACCTTCCTCCCCGTGTCCGGCCATCCCACCTTCCTCCCCGTGTCCGGCCATCCCACCTTCCTCCCCGTGTCCGGCCATCCCACCTTCCTCCCCGTGTCCGGCCATCCCACCTTCCTCCCCGTGTCCGGCCATCCCACCTTCCTCCCCGTGTCCGGCCATCCCACCTTCCTCCCCGTGTCCGGCCATCCCACCTTCCTCCCCGTGTCCGGCCATCCCACCTTCCTCCCCGTGTCCGGCCATCCCACCTTCCTCCCCGTGTCCGGCCATCCCACCTTCCTCCCCGTGTCCGGCCATCCCACCTTCCTCCCCGTGTCCGGCCATCCCACCTTCCTCCCCGTGTCCGGCCATCCCACCTTCCTCCCCGTGTCCGGCCATCCCACCTTCCTCCCCGTGTCCGGCCATCCCACCTTCCTCCCCGTGTCCGGCCATCCCACCTTCCTCCCCGTGTCCCGCCATCCCACCTTCCTCCCCGTGTCCCGCCATCCCACCTTCCTCCCCGTGTCCCGCCATCCCACCTTCCTCCCGAATCACATCTAATCAATCGTCTTTTGGCCCAGTTTATACTGTGCTTCAGAGTCTTCGGCTGAAAACGTTCCCCATCTTCCCTTCTAACTTCCTCATTTTTAATTTGTGTCCCCTGGGATTAAGCCCATCACCAAATGGAACAACTTGTGAATTCCCTCCATAACCTTGAAAACTTTATTTCACCTCAAAGTCTCTTTTCCAATGAAAGCAAACCCATCCTCCTTGACCTTTATCCATAACTTAAATCCCTGAAACCTGGCCTAACTTCCCTTGCTCCTTCTGTCCCCCCAAGGGCAATAATATCCTTCTGTAATCCTTGAGTAACCACAACTATCCACAATGCCCAGATGGGGCCTGATTAGCATCTTATGCAGCAACAATTTGCACTCTATTCCTCTTCTAATGGAACCCAGTACCTTATTTGTCTTTATTACTGCAGTTAAGCTGTGCTCTGACGGTTTCATAGATTAACCCATCATAACCCATCAAGGGCAATTAAGGATGGGCAACAAATGCTGGCCTTGCCAGCGATGCCCACATCCCATGAACGAATTAAAAAAAAACACTTGATCTCTCAACACACCGTCCCATTTAAACCACTATAACCCCTCGATCTCTCTGCAGCTTAGCATATTGTCCCAGTTGACACACAGAAACCCCCTATATCTCTATCTTTCTTCTGCCCCTGATTATTTGGAGCAAGTGTTTGTATGCACTCTTAAAGTGGCTATGAGTCATGGGAGTGTTTGTTTGACAATAAGAGGACACATTAAGGAATGAACTTAAAGGAAGACAGAAGCCTGACTCTGACATACAAGAGCAAGACTGGAATAATGTTTGCATCGGACAGGCAGCTACTGCAGTGCCGCATTGACCACAACTAGCCCTTATTGTACACTGACTAAGGTGCATTTCAGGGGAGGTGTGTCTGTCGTCATTGAATCTTTCTGTTGTAATCCTTTATGTTAAGGGGATGACTGCCCTCATCCTGTTCTGTGACCTTGACTTCACTCTGCAGTCTATAGAACAGTTAGTTTATTAGTGTAATTTTGGTTGACCTAAATCACTGTACCTCACCAAGCTTCATTATATTTATTGGACAGGGTGCTGGAGTCTGTTAATATTTATTTATGGAAAGCACTGAGTGCAGTTGTATTGTAAAGGTGGCTGACAGATCTCAGCCCCAGGGCTGGGGTTTGTTAACATGCAACAGGAAGGCTTGTGATGTGCTGAGCAGCACCCCCCTGTGGTGGTCACCAGTATCAGCCATTCAGCAGACAGCCTCAAAAGTGGGACTGAGCTGAATGACTTGTTCATTTACAAAGATCTTGCTCTTTCTCCTATTCGCTCTCCCTCAAGTGCTGCTTCTGGTGTACTGCACCGGCGTGAGGCTGCACCTGGGCGCTGCACCGGCGTGAGGCTGCACCTGGGCGCTGCACCGGCGTGAGGCTGCACCTGGGCGCTGCACCGGCGTGAGGCTGCACCTCGGCGCTGCACCGGCGTGAGGCTGCACCTCGGCGCTGCACCGGCGTGAGGCTGCACCTCGGCGCTGCACCGGCGTGAGGCTGCACCTCGGCGCTGCACCGGCGTGAGGCTGCACCTCGGCGCTGCACCGGCGTGAGGCTGTACCTTAGAACATAAGAAATAGGAGCAGTAGTAGGCCAGACGGCCCCTCGAGCCTGCTCCGCCATTCAATAAGATCATGGCTGATCTTCGATCTCAACTCCACTTTCTTGCCTGATCCCCATATCCCTTGATTCCCCTAGAGTCCAAAAATGTATCTATCGATCTCAGCCTTGAATATATTAAATGACTCATCATCTACAGCCCTCCGTGGTAGAGAATTCTGAAGATTCTCAACCCTCTGAGTGAAGAAATTCCTCCTCATCTCAGTCTTAAATGGCCGACCCTTATCCTGCACCTATGCCCCCTGGTTCTACAATCTCCAATGTAAGGAATATTACAACACCAGGTTATAGTCCAACAGTTTTATTTGAAAATCACAAGCTTTCGGAGCTTACCTCCTTTGTCAGGTGAGTGAGTGAAAGGTTCTAAAATCGCATAGCATATATTAGGCTGGGAGACGATCACACCAATCAGAGGTGTCGTTGGTGTTCAGACAGGTTAGCCACGGAAAACATTACATCCCAGTATACTGAATACACAATGGGTCAGATTACAAAGCCAGAGAGAGAAAGAGACCCGAAAGGCAGAGAGAGAGAGAATGTCCAGTTGTATTAAAAACAGATAACTTTTTTTTCCTGCTGGTGGGGTTACGTGTAGCGTGACATGAACCCAAGATCCCGGTTGAGGCCGTCCTCATGGGTGCGGAACTTGGCTATCAATTTCTGCTCGACGATTTTGCGTTGTCGTGTGTCTCGAAGGCCGCCTTGGAGAACGCTTACCCAAAGATCGGTGGCTGAATGTCCTTGACTGCTGAAGTGTTCCCCGACTGGGAGGGAACCCTCCTGTCTGGCGATTGTTGCGCGGTGTCCGTTCATCCGTTGTCGCAGCGTCTGCATGGTCTCGCCAATGTACCATGCTCCGGGGCATCCTTTCCTGCAACGTATGAGGTAGACAACGTTGGCCGAGTCAACGCTGTCTACCTCATACGTTGCAGGAAAGGATGCCCCGGAGCATGGTACATTGGTGAGACTATGCAGACGCTGCGACAACGGATGAACGGACACCGCGCAACAATTGCCAGACAGGAGGGTTCCCTCCCAGTCGGGGAACACTTTAACAGTCAAGGACATTCAGCCACCGATCTTCGGGTCAGCGTTCTCCAAGGCGGCCTTCGAGACACACGACAACGCAAAATCGTCGAGCAGAAATTGATAGCCAAGTTCCGCACCCATGAGGACGGCCTCAACCGGGATCTTGGGTTCATGTCACGCTACACGTAACCCCACCAGCAGGAAAAAAAAGTTATCTGTTTTTAATACAACTGGACATTCTCTCTCTCTCTCTCTGCCTTTCGGGTCTCTTTCTCTCTCTGGCTTTGTAATCTGACCCATTGTGTATTCAGTATACTGGGATGTAATGTTTTCCGTGGCTAACCTGTCTGAACACCAACGACACCTCTGATTGGTGTGATCGTCTCCCAGCCTAATATATGCTATGCGATTTTAGAACCTTTCACTCACTCACCTGACAAAGGAGGTAAGCTCCGAAAGCTTGTGATTTTCAAATAAAACCGTTGGACTATAACCTGGTGTTGTAAGATTCCTTGCATTTGTCCACCCCAGTCCATCACCGGCATCTCCACATCATGGCTACAATCTCTCAGCACCAACCCTGTCAAGCCCCCTCAGAATCTTTTTATGATTCAATGAGATCACCTCTCATTCTTCTAAACTCCAGAGAATATAGGCCCATTCTACTCAACCTGTCCTCATAGGACAACTCTCTCATCCCAGGAATCAATCTAGTGAACCTTCACTGCACCCCCTCTAAGGCAAGTGTATCCTTCCTTAGGTAAAGAGACCAAAACTATACACAGCACTCCAGGTGTGGTCTCACCAAAGCCTTGTGCAATTGTAGTAAGACTTCCTTACTCTTGTACTCCAACCCCCTTAAAGGCAATAAAGGCCAACATGCCATTTGCCTTCCTAATTGCTTGCTGTGCTTGTATGCTAACTTTTTGCGTTTCTTGTACGAGGACACTCGAGTCTCTCTCAATACCGACATTTAATAGTTTCTCACCATTTAAGAAATACTCTGTTTTACATTTCTTCCTACCAAAGTGAATATTGGTGCTGTATCAGTGTGAGACTATATATCGGTACTGTACGGGTGTGAGTATCTGCATAATAGGCTGACACTTCAGTGCGGCACTGTTTCGGATGAGATGTTAAACCAAGGCCAGGTCTGCCCTCAGGTGGACATAAAAGATCCACATGTACTATTCCAAGAAGAGCAGGGGAGTTCTCCCCAGTGTCCTGGTCAATATTTATCCCTCAACCAACATCACTAAAACAGATTATCTGGTTATTATCACATTGCTGTCTATGGGACCTTGCTGTGCGCAAATTGGCTGCTGCGTTTCCTACATTACAACAGTGACTACATTTCAAATGTTCTTCACTGGCTGTTATGCGCTTTGGGGCGTCCTGAGGTGAAAGGTGCTATGGAAACCCAAGTCCTCTCCTGCCTTTTCTACAAAAACCATGTGGGACACTGCTACCCATCTCCAAACACTCTAAGAAACTGACTATAATGCCTACTCTCTCTTTCCTCCCTTTTGAACTAGCTTTTGAACACAATTTGCTGCCCTTCTCCCAATTCCATACCCCTTAACATATAGTCCTTTGTGTGGTACCATGTCAAAGACTGTCTGAAAGTCCATGTACACCACACATCCACCCCATTTCCCCATCCGCCTTGTCTGTCACCTCCTCAAAGAACTCGATCAACTTTGTCATGCACGATCTTCCTTTCGTAAATCTTTGTTGGCTGCTTCTAATTATTTTCTCTGCATTTAGACATTTAGTAATTTCATCTTTAATTAAAAATCCCAATGAATTCCCTACTACCGATGTTAAACTAACTGACCTGTAATTACCCAGGTGAGCTCTGTCTCCCTTTTTGAAAATGGTTATTACACTGGCTGCTGTTCGGTCCTCTGGCTCACATCCACTCTCAGAAGAACCCTGAAGGGGTTCCAGGGCCTCGACTATTTCTTTGCCAATTTCAGGATCCTTGTGTGTATCATGTCAAGCCCTGGCACTTTGTCCTCCTTTAGAATCATAGAAAGTTACGGCACAGAAGGAGGTCATCCGTGCCGGCCAAAAAAGAGCTACCCGGCTTAATCCCACTTTCCAGCACTTGGTCCATAGCCCTGTAGGTTACAGCACTTCAGGTGCACATCCAAGTATTTTTTAAATGAGTTGAGGGTTTCTTCCTCTACCACCCTTTCAGGCAGAGAGTTCCAGACTCCCACCACCCTCTGGGTGAAAAAAAATCTCCTCAGCTCCCCTCTAATCCTTCTACCAATTACTTTAAATCTATGCCCCCTGGTCACTGACCCCTCTGCTAAGGGAAATAGGTCCTCCCTATCCAGTCTATCTAGGCCCCTCATAATTTTATACACCTCAATTAAATCTCTCCTCAGCCTCCTTTGTTCCAAAGAAAACAACCCCAGCCTATCCAATCCTTTCTCATAGCTAAAATTCTCCAGCCCTGGCAACATCCTCATAAATCTCCTCTGTACCCTCTCTGGTGCAATCACATCTTTCCTGTAATGTGGTGACCAGAACAGTACACAGTACTCAAGCTGTGGCCTAACTGGTGTTTTATACAGTTCCAGCATAACATCCCTGCTCTAAGATACTATGGCTAATAAAGGAGAGTATCCCGTATGCTTTCTTAACCACTTTATCTACCTGTCCTGATACCTTCAGGGATCTGTGGACATGCAATCCATGATCCCTCACTTCCTCCACACCTCTCAGTATCCTCCCATTTATTATGTATTCCCTTGCCTTGTTTGCCCTCCCCAAATTCATTACCTCACACTTCTCTGGATTGAATTCCATTTGCCACTTTTCTGCCCACCTGACCAGTCCATTGATATCTTCCTGCAGTCTACAGCTTTCCTCCTCACTATCAACCACACGGCCAATTTTTGTATCATCTGCAAACTTCTTAATCATATCCCGTACATTTAAGTCCAAATCATTAATATATACCACAAAAAGCAAGGGACCGAGAACTGAGCCCAGCAAGACCCCACTGGAAACAGCCTTCCAGTCACAAAAACACCCGTCAACCATTACCCTTTGCTTCCTGCCACTGAGCCAATTTTAGATCCAACTTGCCGCTCTCCCTTGGATCCCGTGGACTTTTACTGTTTTGTCACAAGTCTGCCATTTGGGACCTTATCAAAAGCCTTGCTAAAATCCATGTAGACAACATCAAATGCATTATCCTCATCGACTCTCCTTGTTACCTCCTCAAAAAGTTCAATCAAGTTAGTCAGACATGACCTTCCCTTAAGAAACCCATGCTGATTGTCCTAGATTAACCCGTGCCTTTCTAAATGACGATTTATGCTGTCTCTCAGAATTGATTCCAATAATTTGTCCATCACCGAGATTAGACTGGCCGATAATTACTCGGTCTATCCCTTTCTCCCTTTTTAAACGACACAAAACTAGGTGGGATCGTGAGTTGTGAGGAGGATGCAAAGAGGCTTCAAGGCGATTTACACAAGTTGAGTGAGTGGGCAAATACATGTCAGATGCAGTATAATGTGGATAAATGTGAAGTTATCCACTTCGGAAGGAAAGGCAGAGTATTATTTAAATGGTGATAGATTGGGAAATGTTGATGTACAAAGGGACCTGGGCGTCCTTGTACACCAGTCACTGGAAGCAAACATGCAGGTGCAGCAAGCAGTTAGGAAGGCAAATGGTATGTTGGCCTTCATTGCAAGAGGATTTGAATACAGGAGCAAGGATGTCTTATTGCAATTATACAGAGGCTTAGTGAGACCACACCTGGAGTATTGTGTGCAGTTTTGGTCTCCTTACCTAAGAAAGGATATACTTGCCATGGAGGGAGTGCAGCGAAGGTTCACCAGACTGATTCCTGGGATGGCAGGACTGTCGTATGAGGAGAGATTGGGTCGACTCGGCCTGTATTTACTCGAGTTTAGAAGAATGAGAGGGGATCTCATTGAAACATATAAAATTCTGACAGGGCTGGACAGACTGGATGCAGGGAGGATGTTTCCCCTGGCTGGGGGTTCCAGAACCAGGGGTCACAGTCTCAGGATACGGGGTATGCCCTTTAGAACCGAGATGAGGAGAAATTTCTTCACTCAGAGGGTGGTGAAACTGTGGAATTCTCTACCACAGAAGGCTGTGGAGGCCAAGTCACTGAATACATTTAAGAAGGAGCTAGATGGATTTCTAGTCACAAAAGGCATCAAGGGGTATGGGGAGAGAGCGGGAATATGGTATTGAGATAGAGGATCAGCCGTGATCATATTGAATGGCAGAGCAGGCTCGAAGGGCCGAATGGCCTTCTGCACCTATTTTCTGTACAACGTTAGCAGTCCTCCAATCCTCCAGCACCATGTCTGTAGGCAGGGAGGATTGGAAAATGATGGTCAGAGCCTCCGCTCTTTCCTTCCTTGCTTCTCTTAACGGCCTCGGATACATTTCATCCGGGCCTGGTGATTTATCTACTTTCAAAGATGGTAAACCACTTAATACTTCCTCTCTCACTATTTTTATCCCTTCCAGTATTTCACACTCCTCCTCCTTAACTATAATCTCTGCATCGTCCCTCTCCTTTGTGAAGACAGACGCAAAGTATTCATTAAGAACCATACCCACATCTTCCACCTCCACACATACGTTACCTTTTTGGTTTCTAATAGGTCCTACTCTTGCCTTAGTTATTCTCTTGCTTTTTATGTATTTATAAAACATCTTTATAAATGTTTTAAAACATTTCCTTGATTTTACTTGCCAGTACTTTTTTTATGCCCTCTCTTTGCTTTCCTAATTTCCTTTTTAATTTCACCCCTGCACTTTCTATACTCCTCTCGGCTTTCTGCACTATTGAGCACTCGGTATCTGACGTAAGCTTCCCTTTTTTGCCTGATCTTACCCTGTATGCTCCTTGTCATGCAGGAGCCTCTAGATTTGGCAGTCCCACCCTTTTTCTTTGTGGGAACAAGTTAGTTCTGAATCCTCACTATCTCTCCCTTGAATGCCTCCCACTGCTCTAACACTAATTTACCTTCAAGTAGCTGTTTCCAGTCCACTTTTGCTAAATGTCTTCTCAGCTTAGTAAATTTGGCCTTTCCCCAATTGAGAACTTTTACTCCTAATCTATCTGTGCAGATCATAGAATGATTACAGTACAGAAGGAGGCCATTCAGCCCATCTCTCTGCATGAACAATCCAGCTAGTCCCACTCCCCTGCCCTTTCCCCATAGCCCTGCAAATTTTTTCCCTTCAAGTACTTGTCCAATTCCCTTCTGAAAGCCATGATTGAGTCTGCCTTCACCACCCCCTCGGGCAGTGCATTCCAGATCATAACCACTCGCTGTGTAAAAATGCTTTTCCTCATGTCACCTTTGGTTCTTTTGCCAATCACCTTAAATCTGTGCCTTCTGATTCTTGACCTTTCTGCCAATGGGAACAGTTTCTCTCGTTCCCCTCAGTCGAGACCCTTCATGATTTTGAATACCTCTATCAAATCTCCTCTCAACCTTCTCTGCTGTAAGGAGAACATTCACCTGAGGAAGCAGGAAGCCTCTGAAAGCTTGTGAATTTCAAATAAAATTGCTGGACTATAACTTGGTGTTGTAAAATTGTTTACTAAGGAGAACAGCCCAAGTTTCTCCAGTCTATTGGACTGAAGTCCTTCATCCCTGGAACCATTCTAGTAAATCTTTTCTGCACCCTCTCTAAGGCCTTCACATCATTCCCAAAGTGCAGTGCCAGAACTGTACACAATACTCCAGTTTTGGCCGAACCAGTGTTTTATAAAGGTTCATCGTAACTTCCTTACTTTTGTATTTTATGCCTCTGTTTATAAAGCCGAGGATCCTGTATGCCTTTTTAACCACTTTCTCAATCTGCCCTACCATCTTCAATGATTTGTGCACATATAACCCCAGGTGTCTCTGTTTCTACATCCCCTTTAGAATTGTACCCTTTAGTTTATAATTCCTCTCCTCGTTCTTCCGACTAAAATGTACCACTTCACACTTCTCTGCGTTAAATTTCATCTGCCACATGTCTGCCCATTCCACCAGCCTGTCTATTTCCTCTTGAAGTCTATCACTATCCTCCTCACTGTTCACTACACTTCCAAGTTTTGTGCCGTCTGCAAATTTGGAAATTGTGCCCTGTACACCCAAGTCCAAGTCATTAATATATATCAAGAAAAGCAGTGGTCCCAGCACTGACCCCTGGGGAACACCACTGTACACCGCCCTCCAGTCTGAAAAACAACCATTCACCACTACTCCCTGTTTCCTGTCACTTAGCCAATTTTGTATCCATGCTGCCACTGGTCCTTTTATTCCATTGCTCTCATCAACCCTCTCTGTTACCTCATGAAAAAACTCAATCAAGTTAGTTAAACACGATTTGCCTTTAACAAATCCGTGCTGGCTTTCCTTAATTAATCCATTCTTGTCCAAATGGCTGTTAATTTTGTCCCGGATTATTGTTTCTAAAAGTTTCTCCACCACTGAGGTTAAACTGACTGGCCTGTAGTTGCTGAGTTTATCTTACACCTTTTTTTAAACAAGGGTGTCACATTTGCAATTCTCCAGTCTTCTGGCACCACCCCAGTATCTAAGATGATTGGAAGATTATGGCCAGTACCTCTGCAATTTCCACCCTTACTTCCCTCAGCAACTTAGGATGCATCCCATCCGGACCGGTGACTTATCTACTTTAAGAACAGCTAGCCTTTCCAGTACCACCTCCATCAATTTTTAGCCCAATCAGTACCTCAACTACACCTTCCTTTACTGAGACTGGCAGCATCTTCTTGCTTGGTAAAGACAGATGCAAAGTACTCATTTAGTACCTCAGCCATCACCTCTGCCTCCATGCGTAGATCTCCTTTTTAACATAAGAACAGAAGAAATAGGAGCAGGAGTAGGCCATACAGCCCCTCGAGGCTGCTCCGCGATACAATGAGATCATGGCTGATCTTCAACCTCAACTCCACTTTCCTGCCCGATCCCCATATCCCTTGATTTCCCCTAGAGTCCAAAAATCTATCGATCTCAGCCTTGAATATACTCAACGACTCAGCATCCACAGCCCTCTGGGGTAGAGAATTCCAAAGATTCACAACCCTCTGAGTGAAGAAATTCCTCCTCATCTCAGTCTTAAATGGCCGACCCCTTATCCTGCGACTATGCCCTCGAGTCCTAGACTCTCCAGCCACGGGAAACAACCTCTCAGCATCTACCCTGTCAAGCCCCCTCAGAATCTTATGTTTCACTGAGATCCTCTCTCATTCTTCTAAACTCCAGAGAGCAGATGCCCATTCGATTCAACCTCTCCTATTAGGACAACCCTCTCATCCCAGGAATTAATCTCGTGAACTTTCGTTGCACCGCT
Organism: Heptranchias perlo; assembly: GCF_035084215.1. Taxonomy (NCBI): domain Eukaryota; kingdom Metazoa; phylum Chordata; class Chondrichthyes; order Hexanchiformes; family Hexanchidae; genus Heptranchias; species Heptranchias perlo. The sequence goes on along the minus strand of NC_090340.1, from coordinate 65,211,364 downwards.
TCTAAGGCAAGTATATCCTTCCTTACATAAGGAGACCAAAACTGTATGCAGTGCGGCCTCACCAAAGCCCTGTACAATTGTAGCAAGACTTCCTTACTCTTGTACTCCAACCCCCTTGCAATAAAGGCCTTTGCCTTCCTAATTGCTTGCTGTACCTGCATATTAACTTTTTGTGTTTCTTGTACCAGGACACCCAAGTCTCTCTCAACACCAACATTTAATAGTTTCTCACCATTTAAAAAATATTCTGTTTTTCTATTCTTCCTACCAAAGTGAATAACCTCACCTTTCCCCACATTATACTCCATCTGCCACTTTTTTGCCCACTTACTTAGAATAGAATCATAGAATCATAGAAATTTACAACATGGAAACAGGCCCTTCGGCCCAACATGTCCATGTCGCCCAGTTTATACCACTAAGCTAGTCCCAATTGCCTGCACTTGGCCCATATCCCTCTATACCCATCTTACCCATGTAACTGTCCAAATGCTTTTTAAAAGACAAAATTGTACCCGCCTCTACTACTGCCTCTGGCAGCTCGTTCCAGACACTCACCACCCTTTGAGTGAAAAAATTGCCCCTCTGGACCCTTTTGTATCTCTCCCCTCTCACCTTAAATCTATGCCCCCTCGTTATAGACTCCCCTACCTTTGGGAAAAGATTTTGACTATCGACCTTATCTATGCCCCTCATTATTTTATAGACTTCTATAAGATCACCCCGAAACCTCCTACTCTCCAGGGAAAAAAGTCTCAGTCGATCCAACCTCTCCCTATAAGTCAAACCATCAAGTCCCAGTAGCATCCTAGTAAATCTTTTCTGCACTCTTTCTAGTTTAATAATATCCTTTCTATAATAGGGTGACCAGAACTGTACACAGTATTCCAAGTGTGGCCTTACTAATGTCTTGTACAACTTCAACAAGACATCCCAACTCCTGTATTCAATGTTCTGACCAATGAAACCAAGCATGCTGAATGCCTTCTTCACCACCCTATCCACCTGTGACTCCACTTTCAAGGAGCTATGAACCTGTACTCCTAGATCTCTTTGTTCTATAACTCTCCCCAATGCCCTACCATTAACGGAGTAGGTCCTGGTCCGATTCGATCTACCAAAATGCATCACCTCACATTTATCTAAATTAAACTCCATCTGCCATTCATCGGCCCACTGGCCCAATTTATCAAGATCCCGTTGCAATCCCAGATAACCTTCTTCACTGTCCACAATGCCACCAATCTTGGTGTCATCTGCAAACTTACTAACCATGCCTCCTAAATTCTCATCCAAATCATTAATATAAATAACAAATAACAGCGGACCCAGCACCGATCCCTGAGGCACACCGCTGGACACAGGCATCCAGTTTGAAAAACAACCCTCCACAACCACCCTCTGTCTTCTGTCATCAAGCCAATTTTGTATCCAATTGGCTACCTCACCTTGGATCCCATGAGATTTAACCTTATGTAACAACCTACCATGCGGTACCTTGTCAAAGGCTTTGCTGAAGTCCATGTAGACCACGTCCACTGCACAGCCCTCATCTATCTTCTTGGTTACCCCTTCAAAAAACTCAATCAAATTCGTGAGACATGATTTTCCTCTCACAAAACCATGCTGACTGTTCCTAATCAGTCCCTGCCTCTCCAAATGCCTGTGGTTCCTGTCTCTCAGAATACCCTCTAACAACTTACCCACTACAGATGTCAGGCTCACCGGTCTGTAGTTCCCAGGCTTTTCCCTGCCGCCCTTCTTAAACAAAGGCACAACATTTGCTGCCCTCCAGTCTTCAGGCACCTCACCTGTAGCTGTCGATGATTCAAATATCTCTGCGAGGTGACCCGCAATTTCCTCCCTAACCTCCCATAACGTCCTGGGATACATTTTATCAGGTCCCGGAGATTTATCTACCTTGATGCGCGTTAAGACTTCCAGCACCTCCCTCTCTGTAATATGTACACTCCTCAAGACATCACCAGTTATTTCCCCAAGTTCCCTAACATCCATGCCTTTCTCAACCGTAAATACCGATGTGAAATATTCATTTAGGATCTCACCCATCTCTTGTGGTTCCGCACATAGATGACCTTGTTGATCCTTAAGAGGCCCTACTCTCTCCCTAGTTACTCTTTTGCCCTTTATGTGTTTGTAGAAGCTCTTTGGATTCTCCTTTGCCTTATCTGCCAAAGCAATCTCATGTCCCCTTTTTGCCCTCCTGATTTCTCTCTTAACTCTACTCCGGCAATCTCTATACTCTTCAAGGGATCCACTTGATCCCAGCTGCCTATGCATGTCATATGCCTCCTTCTTCTTTTTGACTAGGGCCTCAATCTCCCGAGTCATCCAAGGTTCCCTACTTCTACCAGCCTTGCCCTTCACTTTATAAGGAATGTGCTTACCCTGAACCCTGGTTAACACACTTTTGAAAGCCTCCCACTTACCAGACGTCCATTTGCCTGCCAACAGACTCTCCCAATCAACTTCTGAAAGTTCCTGTCTAATACCATCAAAATTGGCCTTTCCCCAATTTAGAATTTTAACTTTTGGGCCAGACCTATCATTTTCCATAGCTATCTTAAAACTAATGGAATTATGATCACTGGTCCCAAAGTGATCCCTCACTAACACTTCTGTCACCTGCCCTTCCTTATTTCCCAAGAGGAGGTCAAGTTTTGCCCCCTCTCTCGTCGGGCCATCCACATACTGAATGAGAAATTCCTCCTGAATACACTCAACAAATTTCTCCCCATCCAAGCCCCTAATGCTATGGCTGTCCCAGTCAATGTTGGGAAAGTTAAAGTCCCCTACTATTACCACCCTATTTTTCTTGCAGCTGTCTGTAATCTCCTTACATATTTGCTCCTCAATTTCCCGTTGACTATTTGGGGGTCTGTAGTACAATCCTATCAAAGTGATCTCTCCCTCCTTATTTTTCAGTTCTACCCATATAGAATGAGTGGGCGAACCTTCGGATATATCCCCTCTCACTGCTGCCGTGATGTTCTCCCTAATCAAGAACGCAACTCCCCCTCCTCTCTTACCTCCTGCTCTCTCTTTCCTGAAGCATCTGTACCCTGGAACATTGAGCTGCCAGTCCTGCCCCTCCCTTAGCCATGTTTCAGTAATAGCTATAACATCCCAGTCCCATGTACCCATCCATGCCCTGAGTTCATCTGCCTTGCCCATCAGACTTCTTGCATTGAAATAAATGCAGTTTAATCTAGACTTCCCTTGGTCTTTGCCCTGCTTTCTCAGACCATCTGTCCGGTCATGTTCTGTACACTCTCCCTTACTGCCTTTTGTTTCTGTCACCACTTTACTTCCCACTGACTTCCTGCATCGGTTCCCATCCCCCTGCCACATTAGTTTAAACCCTCCCCAACAGCACTAGCAAACACTCCCCCTCGGACATTGGTTCCAGTCCTGCCCAGATGCAGACCGTCGCCAGAACCGGTTCCAATGTCCCAGGAATTTGAATCCCTCCCTCTGGCACCATCTCTCAAGCCACGTATTAATCTGTCTATATCCCTTCACAGACTCTGTGTCCTCCTCACAGCTAACCTTCCCACCTAGTTTTGTATCGTCAGCAAACTTGGATACATTACACTCTGTCCCTTCATCTAAGTCATGAATATAGATTGTAAATAGCTGAGGCCCAAGCACCGATCCTTGCGGTACCCCATCAGTTACAGCTTGTCAAACCCGATTATCCTTACTCTCTGTTTTCTGTCCGTTAACCAATCCTCTATCCATGCTGATATGTTACCCCCAGCCCCAAGAGCCTTTAACACTTTTGGTCCCTAATCTCCCCCACCCCTCCTCTCACTACCTGTTTACCGTTTTCATGCCTATAGAAGACTTTTGGATTCCCTTTTATATTAGCCGGCAGTCTGTTCTCATACTCGCTCTTTGCCCCTCTTATTTCCTTTTTCACTTCCCCTCTGAACTTTCTATATTCAGCATGGTTCTCACTTGTGTTATCAACCTGACATCTGTCATACGCCCCCCTTTTCTGCTTCATCTTACTCACTCTCTCTTTTGCCATCCAGGGAACTGTAGCTTTAGTTGCCCTACCTTTCCCCCTCATGGGAATGTAGCTGGACGGTATCCGAATCATCTCCTCTTTAAAGGCCGCCCTTTGCTCGACTACAGTTTTGCCTGCCAATCTTTGATTCCAGTTTACCCGGGCCAGATCCGTTCTCAACCCACTGAAATTGGCTCTCTTCCAATTGAGTATTTTTACTCTAGATTGCTCCTTGTCCTTTTCCACAGCTAATCTAACTCTTATGATATGCTGTCCCCTGAATGTTCCCCGACTGACCCACTTCAATTGGTCTGCCTCTTTCCCCAGAACTAGATCCAGCAATGCCTCCTTCCTTGTTGGGCTGGAAACATACTGATCAAGAAAGTTCTCCTGAACACACTTCAAAAATTTCTCCCCCTCTTTGCCCTTTAAATTAATACTATCCCAATCTATATTAGGATAATTGAAGTCCCCCATTATCATTACTCTATGGCTCATGCACCTCTCTGTAATTCCCCTGCAGATTTGCTCCTCTATCTCCTTCCCACTAGTTGGTGGCCTATACAATACACCCAGTACAGTAATGGCTCCCCTATTGAACACCAAGTATCCAGGAATATTTAGTACCCAATCCTGCCCTTTTTTGTGCCAGGTCTCCGTTATCGCCACAACATCATATTCCCATATGGCTATTTGCGCCTGCAGCTCACCAACCTTGTTTACCACACTTTGTGTGTTTACACATATGCACTGTAAACCTATCTTAGACCTTGTATTCTCTCTTAGTCTGATCCCACCTAATACTGCACTATTTCTTACTCGAGCGCTATCTGTCTCTCCTAATCCTTTGTGCCCCTTGCTTCTCCTTTCCAATGCTACATCCTGATACCCACCCCCCTGCCAAATTAGTTTAAACCCTTCCCCACAGCACTACTGAACCTTCCCGCGAGGAAAGTGGTCCCCGCTCTGTTGAGGTGCAACCCATCCCGCCTGTACTGATCCCACTTCCCCCAGAACTGATCCCAATGCCCCAGGAATCAATAGCCCTCCCACCTGCACCATCTCTCCAGCCATGCATTCATCTGTTCTATCCTCTTATTTCTATACTCACCAGTGCATGACACCGGGAGTAATCCGGAGATTACTACCTTTGAGGTCCTGCTTATTAATTTATTTCCAAACTCCTTAAAATCTGCCTGCAGGACCTCATCCCTCTTTCTACCTATGTTGTTGGTACTGATATGGACCACAATCTCTGGCTGTTCACCTTCCTCCTTCAGAATGTGAAAAATTGCTCAGGTATGTCCTGTCCACAAAAAATAGGACAAATCCAATCCGGCCAATTACCGCCTCATCAGCACTTACTCACCAATAACCTGCTCACCGACGCTCAGTTTGGGTTCCGCCAGGACCACTTGGCTCCAGACCTCAATACAGCCTTGGTCCAAACATGGACAAAAGAGCTGAATTCCAGAGGTGAAGTGAGAGTGACTGCCCTTGACATCAAGGCAGCATTTGACCTAGTGCGGCACCAAGGAGCCCTAGTAAAATTGAAGTCAATGGGAATCAGGAGGAAAACTCTCCAGTGGCTGGAGTCATAACTAGCACAAAGGAAGATGGTAGTGGTTGTTGGAGGCCAATCATCTCAGCCCCAGGATATTGCTGCAGGAGTTCCTCAGGGCAGTGTCCTTGGCTCGACCATCTTCAGCTGCTTCATCAATGACCTTCCCTCCATCATAAGGTCAGAAATGGGGATGTTCGCTGATGATTGCACAGTGTTCAGTTCCATTCGCAACTCCTCAGATAATGAAGCAGTCAGTGCCTGCATGCAGCAAGACCTGGACAACATCCAGGCTTGGGCTGATAAGTGGCCAGTAACATTCGTGCCAGGCAATGACCATTTCCAACAAGAGAGAGTCTAACCACCTCCCCTTGATATTCAACAGCATCACCATCGCCGAATCCCCCACCATCAACATCCTGGGGGATTGACCAGAAACTTAACTGGACCAGCCACATAAATACTGTGGCTACAAGAGCAGATCAGAAGCTGTGTATTCTGCGGTGAGTGAGTCAGTTTCGAACTCCCCAAAACCTTTCCACCATGTACAAGGCACAAGTCAGGAGTGTGATGGAATACTCTCCACTTGCCTGGATGAGTACAGCTCCAATAACACTCAAGAAGCTCGACACCATCTTGGACAAAGCAGCCCGCTTGATTGGCACTCCATCCACCACCCTAAACATTCACACTCTTCACCACCGGCGCACCGTGGCTGCAGTGCCTACCATCCACAGGATGACTGCAGCAACTTGCCAAGGCTTCTTCGACAGTACCTCCCAAACCCGTGACCTCTACCGCCTTGAAGTACAAGGGCAGCAGGCACATTTTATTCGTTCTTGGGATATGGGCATCGCTGGCAAGGCTAGCATTTATTGCCCATCCCTAATTGCCTTTGAGAAGGTAGTGGTGAGCTGCCGCCTTGAACTGCTGCAGTCCGTGTGGTGAAGGTTCTCCCACAGTGCTGTTCTGAAGAGAGTTCCAGGATTTTGACCCAGCGACGATGAAGGAACAGTGATATATTTCCAAGTCGGGATGATGAGTGACTCGGAGGGGATCGTGCAGATGGTGTTGTTCCCATGTACCTGCTGCCCTTGTCCTTCTAGGTGGTAGAAGTCATGGGCTTGGGAGGTGCTGTCGAAGTTGGCGAGTTGCTGCAGTGCATCCTGTGGATGGTGCACACTGCAGCCACTGTGCGCTGCTGATGGAGGGAGTGAATGTTTAGGGTGGTGGATGGGATGCCAATCAAGCGGGCTGCTTTGTCCTGGATGGTGTTGAGCTTCTTGAGTGTTATTGGAGCTGCACTCATCCAGGCAAGTGGAGAGTATTCCATCACACTCCTGACTTGTGCCTTGTAGATGGTGGAAAGGCTTTGGGGAGTCAGGAGATGAGTCACTTGCTGCAGAATACCCAGCCTCTGAGCTGCTCTTATAGCCACAGTATTTATGTGGCTGGTCCAGTTAAGTTTCTGGTCAATGGTGACCCCCAAGATGTTGATGGTGGGGGATTCAGCGATGGCAATGCTGTTGAATGTCATGGGGAAGTGGTTAGATTCTCTCTTGTTGGAGATGGTCATTGCCTGGCACTTGTCTGGCGCGAATGTTACTTGCCACTTATCAGCCCAAGCCTGGATATTATCCAGGTCTTGCTGCATGCGGGCACGGACTGCTTCGTTATCTGAGGGGTTGTGAATAGAACTGAACACTGTGCAATCATCAGCGAACATCCCCATTTCTGACCTTATGATGGAGGGAAGGTCATTGATGAAGCAGCTGAAGATGGATGAGCCTAGGACACTGCCCTGTCGAACTCCTGCAGCAATGTCCTGGGGCTGAGATGATTGGCCTCCAACAACCACTACCATCTTCCTTTGTGCTAGGTATGACTCCAGCCACTGGAGAGTTTTCCCCCTGATTCCCATTGACTTCAATTTTACTAGGGCTCCTTGGTGCCACACTCGGTCAAATACTGCCTTGATGTCAAGGGCAGTCACTCTCACCTCACCTCTGGAATTCAGCTCTTTTGTCCATGTTTGGACCAAGGCTATAATGAGGTCTGGAGCTGAGTGGTCCTGCTGGAACCCAAACTGAGCGTCGGTGAGCAGGTTATTGGTAAGTAAGTGCCGCTTGATAGCACTGTCGACGACACCTTCCATCACTTTGCTGATGATTGAGAGTGGACTGATGGGGCGGTAATTGGCCGGATTGGATTAGTCCTTTTTCTGGACAGGACATACCTCGTCAATTTTCCACATTGTCGGGTGGATGTCAGTGTTGTAGCTGTACTGGAACAGTTTGGCTAGAGGCGCGGCTAATTCTGGAACACAAGGGTACAACACCACCTGCATGTTCCCCTCGTCACACACCATCCACTTGGAAATATATCGCCGTTCCTTCATCGGCGCTGGGTCAAAATCCTGGAACTCCATACCTACCAGCACTGTGTGAGAACCTTCACCACACAGACTGCAGCGGTTCAAGAAGGCGGCTCACCACCACCTTCTCGAGGGCAATTCGGGATGGGCAATAAATGCTGGCCTTGCCAGCGACACCCGCATCCCATGGCCGTATAAAGCCACTCAGTGACATCCGTGACCCTGGCACCAGGGAGGCAACATACCATCTTGGAATCATGTCTGTGGCTTGCAGAAAAGCCTGTCTGTTCTCCTAACTATAGAATTCCCTATAATTATTGCTTTCCTGACCTTCCTCCTCCCCGCATTGTGCAGCTGAGCCACCCATGGTGCCATGGACTTGGCTCTGGCTGTGCTCCCTCGAGGAACCATCGCCCTTACCAGTACTCAGAACTGAATATTGGTTAGAGAGCAAGATGCCCTCAGGAGACTCCTGCACGGCCTGCCTGGTCCTCCTTGTCTGTCTGACGGTCGCCCAGTCCCTCTCTGCTTGCACTCTCTTAAGCTGCCGGGTGACCACCTCTTGAAACGTGCTATCCACGAAACTCTCAGCCTCGCGGATGCACTGCAGTGACACCAGCTGTCGCTCAAGCTCCGAAACCCAGAGCTCAAGTTCCTCCAGCTGACGACACTTCTTGCACCTGTGGTTGTCCAGGACACGGGAAGCGTCCTGGAGTTCCCACATGGCACAAAATATGCATTCGACGGGTTTGAGGTGCCCTGCTGTGCCTCTATTTATTCGATTACTAACTCAGCTTAACAAAAATAAACTAAAGACTTAAAAAAAACACTCACCGATCAGCTGCTTCCCTTGTGCTGATGTAACTTTAGGCTTTTTTTTGCCCTCGCTCCCTGGCGCCCTCGCTCCACCGCACTGCTTCTCCGCCCCCAAACTCCTTCAGGTCCATGCTCCTTACCTACGGGCTCTCCGATTTAGCTTAACTAACTTATCTAATGCTTTCCTTTTACTTATGATATATCTCATCTCACTTTTAACCAATTCAGGAATTATTTCCTTCCCAATGTCAGGGGGGAGATGAAATTTTTTCACTCAGCGAGCTGTTATGATCTGGAATGTACTGCCTGAAAGATAGTGGAAGCAGATTCAGTAGTAACTTTCAAAAGAGAATTGGACCATGGGCAGTGGAAGGAAATTATATGGGCAGGTACATGGTAGGTAGAATGTGCATCTTAGTGAAAAAGCACATTCAAAAATCAGCTTCAATGGCTCAGTGTGTAATGCACTATCCATTACCCGTACTGAGCCACACAGAAGAGGAAGCTTTTGGTTCCTCGGTCTGTGCTGAGTTCACTGATCTATGTATGGGCGGTAGGAGTGCAATAATTGGCCTCTGCCTCCTTGGCTAACGATGAAAAACCAACCAGGGCTCCTATAGGCATCCGTTAAGGGCTGGATTAGGCTCAAGTGTGATAGCTTCCATGGTCAAATATTCTGCCAACTCTCACTGGACTCACAAATAAAGGATGGGCCCTTGGGTGAGGTACAGAGGGTGGTTAGCATGCTTGGAATCCGTACCCAAGCCAGAGTTGGCGCCTTGAGAAGGGGAAAGAATTGGAAATATTTTTCTTGAAAACATTGTGAAAACAAACTGTCAGAATTGCCCGTTTCCCCCTCAATCCTGGGACTCTTACTTTCTGTAAGAGTTGAAAAAAACAGCCACCTCTTAATGTTGAAAATATTTTTAAAAACCTTTATTTTTTTGTTCAAACGAGACAGAAATATAAAAGGAATAAGAACCACTGAGACTGAGACAATCAGCGAAGGGAAACGGCAGTTAGAAAGTGCCTGAGTGTTGGATGAGTTTAAGGACTGTCAGTAATATTAATAAACTCCACAGAATACCTTCCTAGCTCTGTAGTTATATTATCAGAAGCATGCCTTTGTCAGCCTGTATTAATATTGACTGCAGAAGACAGATAGAGGCTGGTAAATGCCAGGGCTCAGCTTTATCTGCCAGGAGCAGACAGAGCCTGGCTGTTATCAGCATCGAGCAGCGTGTGCACTGAACAGCTTGCTTTTGGAGCTGGCGCTCACTGGCCATTCCGACAAGGAATGGATTCACATCACAACAAGCCAGAGAGATTGGAGGTGTGGGTGAGTGAGGGGGAGGTGGGGAGGAGAGGAGAAAGTGAAATGCCTTAACGATCTCTACTTTTATTTCATTAGTATTCAATTTCCAGGTAGAATTGCTAACAGTGAGGACTTTCAACTGAAAATTTGGTGTGTGTGGGAATTAGGTGCAGAGGGAGAAGGAGGTGCTGTATGATAGAAACCAAGGGACTATAAACTAATCTACTAATTTTAAAAACTTAAATAAAAAAATACATAAAATAAAAATAGATTAAGTAATTACTAATTATTTCGAAATCGAGGTAGTAATCTCAGGATTACTCCTAGTGCCACGAGCTAGTGAGAGCAGAAATAGGAGAATAGACCGGATGAACGCGTGGCTTGAGAGATGGTGTAGGAGGGAGGGGTTTAAATTCCTGAGGCATTGGGACCAATTCTGGGAAAGGCGGGACCTGTACAAGCTGGACGGGTTGCACCCAAGCAGAACCGGGACCAATATCCTCGCGGGGGCATTTGCTAGTTCTGTTGGGGAGGGTTTAAACTAGTATGGCAGGGGGATAGGAACCAAAGGGCAGGTACAGATAGGACAAATTCAGACCAGGAAATGGGAAATAGAAAAGCAGTTAGTGACGTAGTTAGTGACTCAGAAAGGCAAAAGAAGCAAAGGTTAAATAGTGTTCAGCACAGGAATTTGACAGGGTTAAAGGGTATATACTTCAATGCAAGGAGTATTACAAACATAGCAGATGAGCTAAGGGCACAGATACACATGGCAGCATGTTATCATTGCTATGATGGAAACCTGGCTTAAAGAGGGGGATAATTGGCAGCTCAATATCTCTGGATATAGAGTTTTTAGGCAGGATAGAGTGGGTGATAAAAAAGGAGGGGGGGTAGCATTATTGGTTAATGAATCAATTACAGTTGTGAGAAGGGATGATGTGCGAAATGGGTCATCAATCGAGGCCATATGGGTTGAGCTAAGAAATAAAAAGGGGGCAGTCACACTACTAGGAGTGTACTATAGACCCCCAAATAGCAAAAGGGAGATAGAAGAACAAATATGTAGGCAAATTTCTGAGTGCAAAAATAAGAGGGCAATAATAGTAGGGGACTTCAACTACCCTAACATCAACTGGGATTCAAACAGTGTGAGGGGCACAGAGGGCACAAAATTCTTGATTGGTGTCCAGGAGAACTTTTTTAGCCAGTACGTGACAAGCCCAACAAGAAGGAATGCAATTCTAGATTGAGTCCTGGGAAATGAAGATGGGCAAGTGGGTGAAGTGACAGTGGGTGACCATATTGGGGATAGTGACCACAATTCAGTTAGTTTTAGCATTATTATGGAAAAGGACAGAGTTAAATCAGGAGTAAACATTTTAAATTGGGGAAAGGCAAATTTTACAGAACTAAGAGGTGATTTGGCAGAAGTGGACTGGACACAACTACTTGAGAAATCAGTGGCAAGCCAGTGGAAGGCACTAAAAAGTGAAATTCTACGGGTATAATGCAGACATGTCCCCTCAAAGAAAAAGGGTGGCACTGCCAAAGCTAGAGCCCCCTGGTTGTCTAGAAGTATACGGGGCAAGGTAAAGCAGAAGAAGAAAGCTTATGACTGTCACAGAAAACTAAATACTGCAGAAAGCCTAGAGGAGTATAGAAAGTACAGGGATGACGTAAAAAAGGAAATAAGGAAAGCAAAGAGAGGGTATGAAAAAATATTAGCTAGTAAGATTAAAGAAAACCCAAAGATGTTTTATCAGTACATTAAGAACAAGAGGATAGCTAAGGAAAAGGTGGGGACCTATCAGGGATGATAAGGGTAACTTGTTTGTAGAAGCAGAGGATGTGGGTAGGGTTTTAAATGAATATTTCTCCGTATTCACAAAGGAAAGGGATGATCCGGACGTAGTAGAGGAGAGGTGTGAAATATTGGATAAGGTAAACATAACGAGAGAGGAGGTACTAGAGGGACTGGAATCCTTGAAAGTTGATAAGTCACCAGGGCCGGATGGATTGTTTCCTAGGCTATTGAAGGAAGCCAGGGAGGAAATAGTTGATGCCACAGAGCTCAGTGTTGGGTCCCTTGCTGTTTGTGGTATAAATTAATGATTTGACTTGAATGTAGGGGGCATGATTGGCAAATTTGCAGACGACACAAAAATTGGCCGTGTAGTTGATAGTGAAGAGGATAGCCTTGGACTCCAAGAAGATATCAATGGGTTGGTGGAGTGGGCGGAAAAGTGGCAAATGGAGTTCAGCCCGGAGAAGTGTGAAGTAATGCACTTAGGGAGGGCAAACAGTAAAAGGGAATACGCAGTAAACGGGAATATATTGAGAGGGGTAGAGGAAGTGAAAGACCTTGGAGTATATGTGCACAGGTCCCTGAAGGTGGCAGTACAGGTAGATAAGGTTGTGAAGAAGGCATACGGAATGCTCTCTGTTATTAGCCGAGGTATAGAATACAAAAGCAGGGATGTAATGATGGAACTGTATAAAATGCTGGTAAGGCCACAGCTTATTTTTTTATTCGTGTGGGCGATGCTGGCGAGGCCGGCATTTATTGCCCATCCCTAATTGCCCTTGAGAAGGTGGAGTGAGCCACCTTCTTGAACCGCTGCAGTCTGCGTGGTGAAGGTTCTCCCACAGTGCTGTTAGGAAGGGAGTTCCAGGATTTTGACCCAACGATGATGAAGGAACGGCAATATATTTCCAAGTCGGGATGGTGTGTGACTTGGACGGGAAGCTGGAGTATTGTGCGCAGTTCTGGCCACCACATTACAGGAAGAACATAATTGCTCTGGAGAGAGTGCAGAGAAGATTTACAAGAATGTTGCCAGGGCTTGAAAATTGCAGCTACGAGGAGAGATTGGATAGGCTGGGGTTGTTTTCCTTGGAGCAGAGAAGGCTGAGGGGAGACTTGATTGAGGTGTACAAAATTATGAGGGGCCCAGATAGAGTAGACAGGAAGTACCTGTTTCCCCTAGCGGAGAGTTCAAGAATTAGAGGACATAGATTTAAGCTGATTGGCGGAAGGATTAGAGAGGACATGAAAAAATTTTTTCCCAGAGGATGGTGGGTGTATGGAATTTGCTGCCCGAATTGGTGGTAGGGGCAGGGACCCTCAACTCTTTTTAAAAAGTACCTGGACCTGCACCTAAAGTGCTGTAAGCTGCAGGGCTACGGACCGGGTGCTGGAAGGTGGTATTAGAATGGGCACCTGGTTGTTCTTCGAGCCGGCGCAGACATGATGGGCCGAATGGCCCCCTTCTGTGCTGTATCTTTTCTATGGTTCTTTCTATAGTTCTAAGCTAAATCCATTCATTAAATATAATCTAGATCTTGTGGTTCTATTGGTCCTAAAAATAAATTACTGATAAATAAAAACTAGAAATGGCAGTACAGGCTATGTGTCGCGATTGTAATTTGTGGGAGTTTGTGGACTGCGAGACTGTCTCAGATTTCCGCATCTGCAGTAAATGTCTCTGGCTGGAGACAATGCGGCTCGGAGTCTTTGAGACGGAGTGTGAGTTAGAGACACTGCGACACATAAGGAAGGGGGATGTTAGTCAGCAGGGTAGTGGGAACCCAGGAGAAGTAGAGAAGGAGGTCCCGCAAACACTGGTCCTATCCAACAGGCACGAGGTACTTAATACTTGTGAGGATAAGGATGAAGGCTGCAGGGAGGGTGCCTCGAACATAGTCATACAGCACGGATAGAGGCCGTTCGGCCCATCGTGTCCGCGCCGGCCATCAGCCCTGTCTACTCTAATCCCATATTCCAGCATTTGGTCCGTAGCCTTGTATGCTATGGCATTTCAAGTGCTCATCCAAATGCTTCTTGAATGTTGTGAGGGTTCCTGCCTCCACAACCCTTTCAGGCAGTGAGTTCCAGACTCCAACCACCCTCTGGGTGAAAAAGTTCTTTCTCAAATCCCCTCTAAACCTCCCGCCTTTTACCTTGAATCTATGTCCCCTTGTTATAGAACCCTCAACGAAGGGAAAAAGCTCCTTAGTATCCATCCTATCTGTGCCCCTCATAATTTTGTACACCTCAATCATGTCCCCCCTCAGCCTCCTCTGCTCCAAGGAAAACAAACCCAATCTTCCCAGTCTCTCTTCATAGCTGAAGCGCTCCAGCCCTGGTAACATCCTGGTGAATCTCCTCTGCACCCTCTCCAAAGCGATCACATCCTTCCTGTAGTGTGGCGACCAGAACTGCACACAGTACTCCAGCTGTGGCCTAACCAGTGTTTTATACAGCTCCATCATAACCTCCTTGCTCTTATATTCTATGCCTCGGCTAATAAAGGCAAGTATCCCATATGCCTTCTTTACCACCTTATCTACCTGTTCCGCCGCCTTCAGGGATCTGTGAACTTGCACACCGAGATCCCTCTGACCCTCTGTCTTGCCTAGGGTCCTCCCATTCATTGTGTATTCCCTTGCCTTGTTAGTCCCTCCAAAGTGCATCACCTCGCACTTTTCCGGGTTAAATTCCATTTGCCACTGTTCCGCCCATCTGACCAACCCATCTATATCGTCCTGCAGACTGAGGCTATCCTCCTCGCTATTTACCACCCTACCAATTTTTGTATCATCAGCGAACTTACTGATCATACCTTTTACATTCATATCCAAGTCATTAATGTAGACCACAAACAGCAAGGGACCCTGTGGTACCCCACTGGCCACAGGCTTCCAGTCACAAAAACAACCTTCGACCATCACCCTCTGCCTTCTGCCACTAAGCCAGTTTTGTATCCAAAGTGCCAAGGCACCCTGGATTCCATGGGCTCGTACCTTCTTGACCAGTCTCCTGTGGGGGACTTTATCGAAGGCCTTACTGAAATCCATGTATACCACATCCACTGCGTTACCCTCATCCACACGCCTGGTCACCCCCTCAAAAAATTCAATCAAGTTAGTCAGACATGATCTTCCCTTGACAAAGCCATGTTGACTATCCCTGATTAATCCTTGCTTCTCCAAGTGGAGACTAATTTTGTCCTTCAGAATTTTTTCCAATAATTTTCCTACCACTGATGTTAGGCTCACTGGCATGTAGTTCCCCGGTTTTTCCCTACTCCCCTTCTTGAATAATAGTACTACATTAGCGGTTCTCCAGTCCTCTGGCACATCCCCTGTGGCCAGAGAGGTTCTGAATATATGTGTCAGAGCCCCCGCAATCTCCTCCTTTGCCTCACACAGTAGCCTGGGATACATTTCGTCCGGGCCTGGGGATTTATCCATTTTTAGGCCTGCTAAAACCGCCAATACCTCCTCCCGCTCGATGTTAATATGTTCGAGTATATCACAGTCCCCCTGCCGTATTTCTATGTCTACATCGTCCTTCTCCATAGTGAAAACAGATGCAAAAAATTCATTTAGAACCCCTCCTACATCTGCCGGCTCCACACACAGATTGCCATTTTTGTCCCTAATGGGCCCTATTTTTTCCCTAGTCATCCTCTTACCCTTAATATACTTATAAAACATCTTAGGATTTTCCTTTATTTTGCTCGCCAGTGTTATTTCATGGCCCCTCCTTGATCTCCTAATTTCTTTTTTAAGTATCCCCCTGCACTTTTTGTACTCCTCTAGGGCTTCCTCCGTCTTTAGCCTTTTGTATCTGCCAAAAGCCCTCCTTTTTTTCCTAATCCATTCTCGTATATCCCCTGACATCCAAGGTTCCCTGGAGTTCTTGGAACCACCCTTGACCTTTACGGGAACATGTTGCCATTGTATGGTCTCAATCTCCCTTCTGAAAGACTCCCATTGCTCCGATGCGGATTTTCCTACAAGCAGCTGATCCCAGTCCATTTTGGCCAGATCCTGCCTTATCCTATTAAAATCGGCCTTCCCCCAATTTAGAACCTTTATTTCCGGCCCCTCCCTGTCCTTTTCCATGACCACCTTAAATCTCACCGAATTATGGTCACTGTCACCAAAGTGCTCACCTACTAGCACTTCTTCCACTTGGCCGGCCACATTCCCTAGAATTAGGTCCAGTACCGCCCCCTCTCTTGTAGGACTTTCTACATGCTGGCTCAAAAAGCTCTCCTGGATGCACGTTAAGAATTTTGTACCCTCTAAGCCTTTTACACTCTGAGTATCCCAGTTAATATTGGGGAAGTTGAAATCCCCCACTATTATTACCCTATTATTTGCACAATTTTCTGAGATTTGCCTACATATCTGTTCCTCTATCTCCCCCTGACTGTTTGGGGGCCTATAGTACACTCCCATCAAAGTGCTTGCCCCCTTTTTGTTTTTAAGCTCCACCCATATGGCCTCATTAGAGGAACCTGCTAATATATCATCCCTCCTTATGGCAGTAATTGATTCTTTAATTAATATTGCGACCCCCCCTCCTCTTATACCTCCCCCTCTGTCTCGCCTGAAGATTCTGTACCCTGGAATATTGAGCTGCCAGTCTTGCCCCTCCCTCAACCATGTCTCTGTGACAGCAACAATATCATACTCCCATGTGTTTATCAACACCTTCAGTTCATCCACCTTATTCGCAAGACTCCTTGCATTAAAATAGATGCCATCCAGCCTTGCCCTCACATATTTGCCCTGTCTTCCAAGCTGACTTGTTTTTTTCTCTATATTTGGCTGCACATCACCCCCTATTGTAGCTCCACTCTGTATCCCATCCCCCTGCCAAGTTAGTTTAAACCCCCCCCAACAGTGCTAGCAAACCTCCCCGCAAGGATATTTGTCCCGCTCTGGTTCAGGTGCAACCCGTCCGACTTGTACAAGTCCCACCTTCCCCAGAAGCAGGCCCAGTGATCCAGGAAACTGAAACCCTCCCTCCTGCACCAACTCTTTAGCCACGCATTCATCTGTTGTATCCTCCTATTTCTATACTCACTAGCCCGTGGCACTGGGAGTAATCCAGAGATTACAACCTTTGAGGTCCTGCTCTTTAATCTGCTACCTAGCTCCCTAAATTCTTGATGCAGGACCTCATCTCCCTTCGTACCTATGTCGTTGGTCCCAATGTGGACCACGACCTCTGCCTGCTCACCCTCCCCCTTGAGAATGCCCTGTAGCCGCTTAGTGACACCATGGACCGTGAGGCAGTCCAAGGGGAGAACGATCAGAATAGAATGGTTGCAGTTATCGGGGATTGTATAATCGGGGATAGACAGTGTTCTCTGCAGTCGCGACTGAGAATCCAGGAGGGTGTGCGGCCTACCTGGTGCAAGGGTAAAGGATATCTCGGAGCAACTGTCGAGGAACTTGGAAAGGGAAGGAGAGGATCCAGTTGCTGTAGTTGATGTCGGCACCAAAGACATGAGAGAGAACAAGGAGGAGGTCTTGCTAAGGGAATATCAGAAGCTAGGAACTAAATTAAAAAGCAGGACTTCATGGGTGGTAATCTCAGAATTACTACCCAAACCACGTGCTAATTGGCATTGGGATAGGCAGATCAGGAAGGTGAATGCGTGACTGAACGAGTGGTGTGGGAAGGAGGGGTTCCATTTCATGGGACGGGACGGAGCTACACCGCTGGGATGGGCTCCACCTGAATCTGAATGAGACCAGAGTTCTCGCGGAAAGGATAAATAGGGCGGTGGAGAAGGCATTAAACTAGCAAGATGGGGGGAGGGATCTTGTAGCAATAACAAAAGCCTAAAGATAAAAGAAACAGGGGATGAGTGTAAAGGTCAGACCAGGGCAAAGAATAAAGATAACATACATGGTCAAGGAACAAATAGTTATAAAACAGAAGTATAAAAGGACTGTTAAAAATAAAGTAAAAGGAATAACTATCAAAGATGAATTAAACTGTACAGCAACGTACAAGGCGAACAAAATAAAATGGGGGAATTCAAGACAATAATCCATAGTGAGGAACCAGATGTAATAGGAATAACTGAAACATGGCTACGTAAAGAACAGGATTGGTAACTAAATATTGCAGGCTATAACATAATCAGAAAGGTAGATTGGGACTCTACTCACTGGAGTTCAGAAGAATGAGAGGCGATCTTATTGAAACATATAAGATTGTGAAGCGGCTTGATCGGGTGGATGCGGTAAGGATGTTCCCAAGGATGGGTGAAACTAGAACTAGGGGGCATAATCTTAGAATAAGGGGCTGCTCTTTCAAAACTGAGATGAGGAGAAACTTCTTCACTCAGAGGGTAGTAGGTCTGTGGAATTTGCTGCCCCAGGAAGCTGTGGAAGCTCCATCATTAAATAAATTTAAAACAGAAATAGACAGTTTCCTCGAAGTAAAGGGAATTAGGGGTGACGAGGAGCGGGCAGGAAATTGGACTTGAATTTAGATTTGAGGTTAGGATCAGATCAGCCATGATCTTATTGAATGGCGGAGCAGGCTCGAGGGACCAATTGGCCTACTCCTGCTCCTATTTCTTATGTTCTTATGATAGGGAAGGAAGAAGGGGTGTGGAGTAGCTGTACTAATTAGAGACAACATAATGGCAGTAGAAAAAAGGGACATAACTAACAGAAGGATAGAATCAGAATCCATATGGATTGAAATAAAAGATAAGGGATTGACCATGCTAATAGGGATATGCTGCAGACCACCTAATAGTGGAAAGGAGGTGGAGGAAGAAATATGTAAGCAAATATGTGAAATGAGTAAAGGTCATAGAATAATAATCATGGGAGATTTTAACTGCCCCCAAATAAACTGGCAAGAGGAGGTAGGTAAAGTGGTACAGGGAATGGAGTTTTCACAATGTGTGCAGGGCTCCTTTCTTACCCAGTATGTAAAAAGCCCATCAAGAGAGGATCACTACTGGATCTCGTAATGGGAAATAAACCAGAACAGATTAGAGAAGTAAGCGTAGGGGAACATCTAGGCAATAGCAATCACAACATAATAAGGTTTAAGATAAAGATTGAGAGGGACATAAGACAAAGACCAAAGTAATAAATTGGGAAAAAAAGCTGATTTTAAGGGGATGAGAATGGAACTAGGGAAAATAAACTGGAAAAATTTACTGACAAACAAAGAAATAGAACAGTAGTGAGAAACATTTAAAACGGTGATCAATAGAGTCCAGGAGAAATATATCCCATTAAAAAGCAAGAACAATCTAGCCAGTAATGACTCACCATGGATGAATAAAGAAATAAGGGCAAAATTGAAACTAAAGGAAAAGGCAGACACTGAGTACATCAAAGGAGAAGATGACAAATGGGAATACGAAAAGGTGGGGAAAGAAGTCAAAAAAAATAATTTGGAAGGCAGAAAGAAACTATGAAATTAAGTTATCAAAAAATATAAAAAGAAATAGTAAAGTATTCTATAGACACATAAATAACAAAAGAAAACCAGGAGAGGGATAGTGCCACTAAGGGATACACATGATAAACTCATAGATAATGACAGTAAAATGGCAGAAATATTAAATAATACTTTGCCTCAGTATTTACCAGGGAGACTAACATGGCATTTACCATGGACATTAGAAGAAGCGATCAAAAAAGACATAGAGACATTTAAGATAGAAAGGGGGGAGATAATTGATAAACTAATCAAACTTAGAATGGATAAAACCTCTGGTCCAGATGGATTACATCCGCGAATATTAAAAGAAGTTAGGGAAGAGATAGCAGAGGTACAATTACATGTATATAAAAAATCATTAGCAAAGGGAATTGTGCCAGAGGACTGGTGGACAGCTAATGTGATTCCTATATTTAAAAAGCGAGGTAGAACAAGTCCAGGGAACTATAGACCAGTTAGCTTAACGTCGGTGGTAGGAAAGATAATGGAATCTTTACTGAAAGATGTAATAGAAAAACATCTAGAAACCGAAATTATAATAAAGAATAGTCAGCACGGATTTCAGAAGGGAAGGTCATGCTTGACCAACCTTATTGAATTCCCTGAAGAAGTAACAGAAAGAGTAGACAAGGGTAATGTAGTAGAAGTAATATATTTGGATTTTCAAAAGGCTTTGACAAGGTACTGCATAGTAGATTCATGACTAAGGTCAGAGAATGTGGAGTCGGGACAAGTAGCAGAATGGATAGCAAGCTGGTAACAGAAAATAGAGAGTAGGGGTTAAAGTTAGTTACTCAGACCAGCAAAACATGGGAACTGGTATTCCACAAGGATCGGTGCTGGGACCACTGTTGTTCACCATTTACATAAACGCTTTGGACTCTGGAATCAGAAATACAATTTCAAAATTTGCAAATGACACCAAATTGTGGGGTATAGTTAATACTGAGGAGGACTGCAACAAAATACAGGAAGACGTTAATAAACTTGCAGAATGGGCGTGTAATTGGCCAATGAATTTCAGTATCGTTAAATGTGAGGTGGTGTATTTTGGTAGGAAGAATCAGGGGGCCACATACTGCTTGGATAATAAGAGTCTAAATGGGGTAGAGGAGCAGGGGGATCTGGGGGTACAGATACATAAATCACTAAAAGTAGTGATGCAGGTTAATAAGGCCATAAAAATAGCAAATCAAGCACTGGGATTCAATTCCAGAGGGATAGAATTGAAAAGCAGAGAACTTATGTTAAACTTGTATAGAACCTTGGTTGAACCACACTTGGCTTACTGTGAACAGTTCTGGTCACCATATTATTATAAAAAGGATACAGAGACACTGGAGACTGTGCAAAAAAGATTTACTAGAATGATACCAAAACGGGAAGATTGAACAGGCTGGGGCTCTTTTCTCTAGGAAAGAGAAGACTCAGCGGTGACCTGATAGAGGTCTTAAAGATTATGAAAGGGTTTGATTGAATAGACGCAGAGAAGATGTTTCCACTTGCGGGGGAGACCAGAACTAGGGGCCATAACTAAGATAGTTGCTAATAAAGCCAATAGGGAATTCAGAAGAAACTTCTTTACCCAGAGAGTGGTTAGAACTTGGAACTCGCTCCCACAAGGAGTAGTTGAGGCAACTAGTATAGATGCATTTAAGGGGAAGCTAGATAAACACACGAGGGAGAAAGGAATAGAAGGATATGTTGATGGGTTTAGATGAGGAAGGGTGGGAGGAGGCTCATCTGAGCATAAACATCAGTATGGACCTGTTGGGCTGAATGGCCTGTTTCTGTGATGTACATTCTATGTAGCATTCTCATTCTCGGGTACTCCTTCCATTCCTTTTTCCCACACTTTTTTCCCTCTTTCATCAGTGTCCCTCTCTCCTCCCCCCCTCTCTTCTCCTCCTCCTCCCCCCCCCCCCCCCCAACCTCTGCTTAACTGTAATAAAATAAGTGAAGTAAAATGCTGGGTTCCATTAGCAGAGGAATATAGTGTAAATTGAAGGATCTTGCACTGTTGCTGTATCAGGTGATTGTTTGATTCCATATGGAACACTTTGTAGTGCTTCAGTGCAGTACTGAGGGGCTGCTGCACTGTTGGAGCTGTCGTCTTTCAGATGTGATATTCAACCGAGGCTGCGTCTGCCCCCTCAGGTGGATGTAAACGATTCCATGACACTATTTCGAAGAAGAGCAGGGGAGTTCTTCCTGGCGTCCTGGCCAATATTTATCCCTCAACCAATGTAACTAAAACAGATTATCTGGACATTACCATATTGATGTTGGTGTGTACAAATTGGCTGCCGCGTTTCCTACATTACAACAGTGACTACACTTCAAAAGTACTTCATTGGCTTAAAGCACTTTTGGGATGTCCTGAGACTGTGAAAAGTGCTATATAAATGCAAGTCTGTCTTTCTTTTACAGATCTGAGCACCTAATCATAGGAACAATGTAACAGAGAAGGTACCGGGAGAGCAACAGAGGTCTGGGGAAATGTTAAGGAAGTTGAGATGACTGTGAGATGACCTGATTGTTAATTCCTTTCACAATCTTCACAAAGTTGATCTGGGCAGATTGTTTCCTGTTGTTAAAGGTTCAAATCCCAGGGGACACTAGTGAAAGAAGTTAGGAATAAAAAGGCAAGTCAGGTCGAACTTTTTCAGCCAAAGTCAAGGGGCAAATATATGTGTTACTGGAGAAAGAAGGGATTGTGGGATATCGTGAGCAGGTGGGTGGGTGGGGTTGATAAATTATAAGGAGACAGGTTGTTGGGATAAATGCCCATATCCTGTTCCTAATAATTCTTAGATTTTTATGTCTGTGCTGAGTTAGCTGATCATGAACGAGATGGCAGTAGGATCGCTGCAATTAGCCTTAGTGTTTCTGGGTTAGTCATGATGTGGAGATGCCGGTGATGGACTGGGGTTGACAATTGTAAACAATTTTACAACACCAAGTTATAGTCCAGCAATTTTATTTTAAATTCACAAGCTTTCGGAGGCTTCCTCCTTCCTCAGGTAAACATTTACCTGAGGAAGGAGGAAGCCTCCGAAAGCTTGTGAATTTAAAATAAAATTGCTGGACTATAACTTGGTGTTGTAAAATTGTTTACAATTTTCTGGGTTAGGACAGGGTTCCCATTCTTCATCACTATCCAGTGATTTTTGCATATTATTATGCTTAATAATACTATTTAATTACTATTTATATGTAAATAATCGTGAAACCTCTTGCCAGCGTGGTTCCATAGTGCGAGACTACATTTAGTCCGCTAATCAAATTACTGCTAGTGAGGTAATTGTTGACATTCTGAGTAGTATCTCTCTGGAGGTGGAGTACAGAAAAAGTTCAGCATCCGTCAGTCGACTGTGGGAGCTGCCAGATTGTTGATGGGGAAAACGTGTAAAAATCCAAAACTAACAGCCAATAAACATCTTAGCTTGTTTCCTGGTGGTGGCAGTATTAATGGATGGAGTCCCAATGATCCTGCTGGGATTTTTCAGTAACTCTGATTCTGAACGGTTTCTATCCATCTGATCCCTGTAAACTGGTGACGTTGAAGTGTATAAACTGGGTCACATTCTTTCTGGCCCTCTTATAGGCATCAGTCTGTAGCCCTGCTGAGGCGATTCACATTGTGTGTGACCTGCCTTCACTCCGACCTCAACCCTACTGTTGCTGAAACCATCGGTCACTCCTGTTGTCATCTCCTAGACTCAATTTCTCCAACACCCTCCTCACTGGCCTCCCATTCTCTATAAAATCCAACTTGTCAAATCTCTCCCACTCATATCCTGTCCCGCACTAATTCCTGCTTACCAGCATCCTCACTGACTTACATTGACTCCTTGCCTCTCAGTGCATTCAAATCCCTTATATGGCCACACCCGCCCTATCTCTGTAACCTCCTGCAGCCTTCTATCCTCTCCCACACTGCTCAGTCCTTCTGTGCAGCCGACCTCCTTTCAGCCCACTGGTCCTTCTCCCTGGAATCCCTCCCTAAACCCCTTCTGCCCCTCCACAACTCTCTACACCTTCTTAAATCTATCTTTTCAACCAGACTTTCGGTCACCCCTCCTAATCTGTCCCACTATGGCTCCGTGTCTGTTCATTTAGCTGTTTAATTCTTTTCCCCATTTCCTCTCTGTAAAGTGCCTTGGATTGTTCTCCATGTTAAAGGCACTGTATAAATGTAAGTTGTATTTTTTTTTGTGGGGGAGAAGGGAATTTGTTCCTTGAGGATGGTCACGATGGGTTATCTGAGTGCCAGCCTGCAGAGGGTTAAGGTGCTGGCATACATTTGTTTGTGAGGCTGATAGAAGGGGGGGGGGTGGCTGTCATGTGTTGGGAGCACTTGCTCCTCATTAAGAGTGGAGGCTCTGTCTGTGGTCGCTGGCTGTCAATGTCAAGATTGAAGGGCAGGAACATCTGTGCAGTAACTGTTGCTCATCGCAGTGGAGTCCTTCTCATCCATCTGCTTCCTATTCATGGTTCCTTGTTACACAGCCCACACCTCAGCCGTCGGAGACAACAGTTTTTCCCCAGGAAACCACCTCAATCCACCAACTCACTCTCTCACCAGCCAGTCACCATTAGCTGCAATACAACTAACAGTTACTAAAAATTCATTATAAATTCATTATTTTTGTATTTCCATCATTTTTTTAGTCCTGAGTTAGATACAGAGTAAAGCTCCCTCTACACTGTCCCATCAAACACTCCCAGGACAGGTACAGAGTTAGATACAGAGTAAAGCTCCCTTTACACTGTCCCATCAAACACTCCCAGGGCAGGTACAGCACGGGTTAGATACAGAGTAAAGCTCCCTCTACACTGACCCATCAAATATTCCCAGGGCAGGTACAGCACGGGTTAGATACAGAGTAAAGCTCCCTCTACACTGTCCCATAAAACACTCCCAGGGCAGGTACAGGGTTAGATACAGAGTAAAGCTCCCTCTACACTGTCCCCATCAAACACTCCCAGGACAGGTACAGCATGGGTTAGATACAGAGTAAAGCTCCCTCTACACTGTCCCATCAAACACTCCCAGGCCAGGTACAGGGTTAGATACAGAGTAAAACTCCCTTTACACTGTCCCATCAAACACTCCTAGGGCAGGTACAGCACGGGTTAGTTGTTGGGTGCCTGGAGACTGAATATTCTAATGTTGGAGCCTCTGGGGCTGAATCTCTTTCTTCTCTTTTCCTTTCCCCCCTCCCCAAGGACTTGATGTTGGGTCAGAATTCCCTCCAATCTCACATAGGCCTGGTGTTGGGTGTGAATCCCTTCCCCATAGGCCTGGGGTTGGGTTTGAATCTCCTTCTCTCCGGTGAGGTGCAGTAGGGTTAACCCAGCTCCCATTAGCAACATTGTCAATCCCTTGCAATATTCGTACCTGCCCCATAACAATCAGCCCAAACTTCAAATTGCTTTTTTTTCTTGAATTTCTCTCAATGTTGCAGGTACAACTGCTGTGAACCTTGTCACTAATCTGCAGCTTGCTGCCTCTCTGCCCCTGCGTAGTCCTTCCCTGAAGGACGTGTCTGTAATAAGTGCGTGTCTCTGTTCTTTGCTTCCTCTGATAACACTGCTCCTCTCTCTTGTGTTGAATGATTGACCTTGCTTCCCTTTTCTCCATGTGAAGTAACTGTCTGTTATCTATAATTAAACTGGCAAACTCTGATGGCACAATTAGGTTTATCAGATTCACACAGCAGCCTCTTTCTGTCTTTTTCCCATTGCCTTTCTGTTATTGCCTGCTTAGTGCTGAAAGTATCAGCTGCATTGAACTGTGCGTAATGGAGTGAATATGTCTACGTCCCCATCACCTCCCCCGCCTTACCTGTGGAAAGAGGAGCTCTGTACAGTGAGAAGTATCAACTCGTATCTGAGACAGATAATTTCTCCACCTTGTCAACTACAAGCACAGCGTCCGGGACTATCCCAGGAGGTGGGGGGGGGGGGGGGCGGGGAAACGGGGGGACGGGGATGGGTGGGTGATGGTAGGCAGTAACAGGATGCTGAAGGTATAAATAAAATAACATTTTTCTCCTCCACTCCCACCTGAAGGTGCTGATTCTTGGGTGCAGTTTCATGAGGTCGATTGCTATCTGGTGACACAGAGCTTGCATTTATATAGCGCCTTTCACGACCTCAGGATGTCCCAATGTGCTTCGCAGCCAATGAAGTGCTTTTGAAGTGTGGTCACTGTTGTAAATGTAGGGAAATGCAGCAGCAAATTGCCCACAGCAAGTTCCCAGCAATGAGATAATGACCAGGTAATCTGTTTTAGTGATGTTGATTGAGGAATAAATATTGGCCAGGTCACTGGGGAGAACTGCCCTGCACTTCTTTGAATAATGCTGAGGGATTGTTTATGTCCATCTGAGAGGGCAGACTTGGTTTAAGATGGCACCTCTGACAGTGCAGCACTCCCTCACTGGAGTGTCAGCCTAGTTTTTGTGTTCAAGCCTCGAGTGGGACTTGAACCCACAACCTTCTGACTCAGAGGCACGAGTTACCACTGAGCCCAGGCTAACATCTCACCCAAGTGGCCAATAATTGTGCGTGGACCTAGATGGTGAGTGCCGACAGGCTATGGAGGAAGTTATGGGCTTGCCCAATTCTGTCCTCACCTGCCACTCACGCACACGTCCTGTCCAGAGGTCACTGGACAGTGATCGAGGGCAGGACCGTGGTCCATTTTTATTCCCCATCCAGTGTCCTTCACTGTCTGTGCCTGGTGCTCACCCTCAACTCCCCTTGATGCTGCAGCTGAGATCAATAATTCAGCAAGCAGTGGAGAGAGGGTGCAGACCAGCGCACCATCATTCCTGAGCACTGGTGCATCAATGTACTGCATCAATTATCCACTTTGGTAGGAAGAATAGCAAAGCAGAATATTTTTTAAAAGGTGAGAGACTAAGAAATGTTCGTAGTCAGAGAGATTTGGGTATCCTTGCACATGAATCACAGAAAGTTAACATATAGGTATTGCAAGCAATTAGGAAGGCAAATGGTATATTGGCCTTTATTGCAAGGAGGTTGGAGTACAAGAGTAAGGAGGTCATGGTGAACATTTAGAGAAATATTTCATAATTCTCAATGAATATACATTCCATTGAGGAATGAAAACTCCACGGGAAAAGTGATCCATCCGTGGCTAACTAAGGAAGATACGGATAGAATTAGATTAAAAGAAGAGGCCTACAATGTTGCCAAGAAGACTTGTAAGCCTGAGGATTGGGAGAGTTTTAGAAACCTGCAAAGGATGACCAAAAAATTGATAAAGGGGGAGAAAATAGAATATGAGAGTAAACTAGCAAGAAATATAAAAACAGATTGTAAGAGCTTCTACAAGTATGTAAAAAGGAAGAGAGCAGCAAAAGTAAACGTTGGTCCCTTAGAGGCTAAGACAGGAGAAATTATAATGGGGAAAAAGGAAATGACAGAGACATTAAAAAAATCTTTTATATCTGTCTTCACAGTAGAAGACACAAAAAGCAAACCAGAAATAGTGGGGAACCAAGGGTCTAATGAGAGTGAGGAACTTAAAGTAATTAATATTAATAAAGAAAAAGTACTGGAGAAATTAATGGGACTAAAAGCCGACAAATCCTCTGGACCTGATGGCCTACATCCTAGGGTTCTAAAAGAGGTGGCTGCAGAGATAGTGGATGCATTGGCTGTGATCTTCCAAAATCCTCTAGATTCTAGAACGGTTCCAGTGGATTGGAAGGTCGCAAATGTAATTCAAGAAAGAAGGGAGAGAGATAACTGGAATCTACAGGTCAGTTAGCCTGACATCAGTAGTCGGGAAAATGCTGGAATCCATTATTAAGGACGTGGTAACGTGGTTCTTAGAAAATCATAATATGATTAGGCAGCGTCAACATGGTTTTATAAAAGGGAAATCATGTTTGACAAATTTATTAGAGTTTTTTGAGGATGTAACCAGCAGGGTAGATAAAGGGGAACCAGTGGATGTTGTATATTTGGATTTTCAAAAGGCGTTTGATAAGGTGCCACATAAAAGGTTGTTACACAAGATAAGGGCTCATGGGGTTGGGGGTAATATATTAGCATGGATAGAGGATTGGTTAAAGGACAGAAAACAGGGAGTAGGAATAAACGGGTCATTTTCAGGTTGGCAGGCTGTAACTAGTGGGGTGCCGCAGGGATCGGTGCTTGGGCTTCAGCTATTTACAATCTATATTAATGACTTAGATGAAGGGACCGAGTGTAATGTATCCAAGTTTGCTGACAATACAAAGCTAGATGGGAAAGTAAGCTGTGAGGAGGACACAGAGTCTGTAAACGAATATAGACATCTTAAGTGAGTGGGCTAAGAAGGTGGCAGATGGAGTGTAATGTGGGCAAATGTGAGGTTATTCACTTTGGTGGGAAGAATAGAAAAACAGAATATTTTATAAATGGTGAGAAACTATTAAATGTTGGTGTTCAGAGAGATTTGGGTGTCCTTGTACCTGAAACACACAGTTAACATGCAGGTACAGCAAGAAATTAGGAAGGCTAATGATATGTTGGCCTTTATTGCAAGGGGGTTGGAGTAAGGAAGTCTTGCTGCAATTGTACAGGGCTTTGGTGAGACCTCATCTGGAGTACTGTGTACAGTTTTGGTCTCCTTATCTAAGGAAGGATATACTTGCCTTAGAGGCGGTGCAACAAAGGTTCATTAGATTGATTCCTGGAATGAGAGGGTTGTCCCACGAGGAGAGATTAAGTAGAATGGGTTTATACTCTCTGGAGTTTAGAAGAATGAGAGGTGATCTCATTGAAACATATAAGATTCTGAGGGGGCTTGACAGGGTAGATGCTGAGAGGTTGCCTCCCCTGGCTGGAGAGTCTAGAACTAGGATCATAGTCTCAAAATAAGGGGTTGGTCATTTGGGACTGAGAGGAGGAAAACTTCCTTCACTCATCGGGTTGTGAATCTTTGCAATTCTCTACGCCAGAGGGCTGTGGATACTCAGTCATTGAGTATATTCAAGACTGAGATCGATAGATTTTTGGGCTCTAGGGGAATCAAGGGATATGGGGATCGGGCAGGAAAGTGGAGTTGAGGTTGAAGATCAGCCATGATCTGATTGAATGGCGGAGCAGGCTCAAGGGGCCGAATGGCCTACTGCTGCTCCTATTTCTTATGTTGTTATGACGCACTGTGGGAACACTATTTAAAAATGCACTTGCTCGCCTGGTTGCAGTGACCTTCGTTGCCCTCGGTTCGTTTCATGTGTGGTTTCTGCGTCTGCTCTTAATTCTCGCTCAGTAATCAGAGCCGTGCTATGACATGTTCAGCAACGTACAGTGCCAGTGCCAACTGTAACCAGATTACATCTCTCGATTAGCTCCGAGTCCGCTCTCAGGACTGTCAGTTAGGAAGTACACCCTAGTGGTTTGGGGCTAGGGTTTGATTCTGTTAGATTGAGGTGTTTGGGGGCTGTGCTTGGCTTTGGAGAAAGGTCTCAGACTTGCTGTGGCATCTGTATATCCGCACCTGCATTAGCCCAAAATCAATGGTGTATACAGTAAAGTAGGAAATAAATCGCACTTACTGTTCAAATGGTTTGTGAGTGTACAGAGGAGAGGCAGTGATGGTTTGTGGGGGTTGAACAGTGATGATGTGGGGATCGGGTGGGGTACAGAGGAGAGGCAGTGATGGTGTGGGGATCGGGTGGGGTACAGAGGAGAGGCAGTGATGGTGTGGGGATCGGGCAGGGTACAGAGGAGAGGCAGTGATGGTGTGGGGATCGGGCAGGGTACAGAGGAAAGTGATGGTGTGGGGATCGGGCAGGGTACAGAGGAAAGTGATGGTGTGGGGATCGGGCAGGGTACAGAGGAAAGTGATGGTGTGGGGATCGGGTGGGGTACAGAGGAGAGGCAGTGATGGTGTGGGGATCGGGCAGGGTACAGAGGAGAGGCAGTGATGGTGTGGGGATCGGGCAGGGTACAGAGGAGAGGCAGTGATGGTGTGGGGATCGGGCAGGGTACAGAGGAGAGGCAGTGATGGTGTGGGGATCGGGCAGGGTACAGAGGAGAGGCAGTGATGGTGTGGGGATCGGGCAGGGTACAGAGGAAAGTGATGGTGTGGGGATCGGGCAGGGTACAGAGGAAAGTGATGGTTTGTGGGGGTTGAACAGTGATGGTGTGGGGATCGGGTGGGGTACAGAGGAGAGGCAGTGATGGTGTGGGGATCGGGCAGGGTACAGAGGAGAGGCAGTGATGGTGTGGGGATCGGGCAGGGTACAGAGGAGAGGCAGTGATGGTGTGGGGATCGGGCAGGGTACAGAGGAGAGGCAGTGATGGTGTGGGGATCGGGCAGGGTACAGAGGAAAGTGATGGTGTGGGGATCGGGTTGGGTACAGAGGAAAGTGATGGTGTGTGCAACCTCCACTCTTCCAACTCTGACCTCTATCTCCTCCTCCTCCCTCTGCCCTCCATTCCACCTTTGGTCACAGAGCCTTCAGCCATCTTCTCCCTAACCCCCACCCTGCTCTCCCCCTCTTTCAAATGTAAGGAATCTTACAACACCAGGTTATAGTCCACAGTTTTATTTCAAATAAAACTGTTGGACTATAACCTGGTGGTGTAAGATTCCTTACATTTGTCCACCCCAGTCCATCACCGGCATCTCTACATCATGGCCTCTTTCAAAGGCCTTCATAAGACCTACCCCTTTGACCTGCTTTCAGTCACCTCCTGAACTCGTCTTGTTCAACTGCCCAGTTATGTTCATCTCTGTGAAGGACTTTAGGACATTTTATTACATAAAAGACATTGCTATGTTTCATTTCTCGTTGAGCCCAGGTTATGTGCTCCCACAGCTTTCCGACTCAGAGGAGTGCTACCATCTGAACCAAGCTGACATTGAGCAGCAGGGTGCAGTTTAATGGCTGCAGTTCCTTGTCCATTCAGTTTTCACTGCCTTCTGGTGAGTGAAGGGGCTGAAGTGGGGCCAGTTGCAGCACACTGATAGAAAATCTGGGAGAGAAGCTGCCCTCATCAGATCGGAGAAGCACTGCCCACTGCCAGCAGCAGAGGGCAACAGTACTCCGCATTCACTCATACTCATGGAAGCAAAATGCTGCAGATACTGGAATTCTGAAATAAAAACAGAAAATGCTGGAAACACTCAACAAGTCGGGCAGCATCTGTGGAGAGAGAAACAGAGTTAACATTTCAGGTTGATGACCTTTTGTCAAAACTGAAAGTAGAGATTGAACAATTTATAAACGTGAGCCAGAGAAAAGTGGGGGGAAGAGGAAAGAACAAAGTATTAGGGTGGAGGGCAGGAGTGATTAAATGACAAAAGGGATGACTGTGCAAAAGGGGGTGGTAATGGGACAAGTAAAGAAACAAAAGATGGGTGTAGAGGAGGTGTAAATCATGGAATCATAGAATCTTACAGCACAGAAGTAGGTCATTCGGCTCATCCTGCCTGTGCCAGCTTTTTTTTTATTCGTTCATGGGATGTGGGCGTTGCTGGGGAGGCCGGCATTTATTGCCCATCCCTAATTGCCCTTGAGAAGGTGGTGGTGAGCCGCCTTCTTGAACCGCTGCAGTTCGTGTGGTGAAGGTTCTCCCACAGTGCTGTTAGGAAGGGAGTTCCAGGATTTTGACCCAGCAACTATGAAGGAACGGCGATATATTTCCAAGTTGGGATGGTGTGTGACTTGGAGGGGAACGTGCAGGTGTTGTTCCCATGTGCCTGCTGCCTCTTTGAAAGAGCTATCCAATTAATCCCACTTCCCTGCTCTGTCCCCATAGCCCTGTAAATGGTAACAGCAGAACCATTACCAGCACCTGCTGTCCGAGAAAATGGGAGCAGTGGTTATAATCTTAAGTTGTTGAACTCGATGTTGAGGAGGTGTAAATCAATACCTGTGATTTACGGGTGTTGATTTACACCTGTAGAGAGGCTGAAGATAGAAAGGTGGGAGTGGGATGGAGAATTCTAGCGGCTTCACACCTTGCCTCTCAATAATGAAATCTTTCAGGAGTTTCTTCCAATTTACAGATCCAGAGAATCCTGTCACCCTTGGGAATTCCCCAGCCCCCTGCCGCACCTTCAATTTACAAAATGCCAACTCTGAAAATACCCCTTATCCCAAGAGTGATTGCTCCCCCTCCCGCCAACTGCCTGAAGTGGTGAGACCCTGAGTGAAACTGAGATGGGAGCCAAAAGTGGCTGCTCTCTTTGAAACCATTGCGCAGCCAATGAGGAGGAGGCAAATTTGTATTCTCTCCCACCTTTCAGGTCTGACTACATGTCACAAAGCATCCCCAGGGCGGGAGACCTGCTCCCGGCCCCTCAGTGATGCTGGCTGGAGTGAGTAGCTCCAGTTTTAGTTGCAGATGCTTCTGTGTTTTCCCCCTCGCCTCCCATCCAGCTCTCCATTCACTGTGTCGCCACCGACCAGGGTATGATTGGAAATTCCCAACATTGGGAGTTGTGAGGACAATCCCACGTGGCATCATTCGGCATATCGTTACTGTGGCACCAGCAGGCCATAGTGTGACTGGCCCACATCCCTGAAATAAAGCCCTCTGCAATACATGGAACAAATACACGGACGCCTCTGTAATAGAGAAATGTTCTCTCGTGGGGCGGTGGGAGGGGTCCCGATGGCAGTGACTGTTCAAGGCTGTACCCAGATCATAGGACAATGTCCAGGACTATGCAAGACCATGGGACAAGTTCAGAGGCACGATTCTCATTGGTGAGATTCATGGACAGCGATGGGAAATTCAATATAAACTTTATATGTGTGTATGCACGCTTATTAAAAAAGCTCAGAATTCAACTGCAGCAAAAAGCCCAACTTGTACGTTTATGCAGAGCTGTACTGAAGTATTGGGACTGCCCAGTGCCCATCGCCCTGCCCGGCCCCCTCGCGCCCTGAACTGCGCTAAACTCATCGCTTCCTCATTCCGCATCCTGACACTTATGCAATTGAACACTTCCCCTTAGGACTCTAGCAACTGAGAAAGGTCAATAGCCTCCAGCTAGCCCTTCCCTTTTTCTCAGATCGACATCACCTACCCACCTTCTCACCATTTCCCTCAGTCCCCTCTAGCCACTATTATCCTATGAACCTGCTTATAATGCACATGTTCTCCTTTCAGCCACATTGTGAATTTCCAGGGAAGTTTGTGGTGCAGGGGAAAGGTCAGAGCTTGAGAGTCAGGGGCTGAGCCAAGGCCCAGGGTCTTGGGTCTGGTTCTGTTCAGTTCTGGCGTTTCCAGTTTGGTGATTTGGAGCTTGTTCGGTATTTTGATGGACTTCAAAGGCAGTGTCTTCCTGTGAGTGCCGATAATTAACCTTTTGTCCGTAGGATCACTGTTTACTTGGATGAGTGTGTCTGTTCGGTGCTGATATCGAAATCAGACAAGTACACATTCGCTGTGCCTCACACACGATCCGCCAGTGCAGCCAGCAGTTCTTTGTGATAAGAGGTTCTCATTTGCAGGGTCAGGGCTGTGTTGAGGACTGCGAGCGATGCCAGCCTGTAATCTCAGTCATTAAGTACCAGTGCTATTCTGACATGATGGACACTCTGATAGGAGACAGGGAATGATGGGAGTCCTTCAACCTCAGGCTGTCTGGGTATCCTGCCTGTGTGTGCTGCAATTGCTCAATCTTTTTTCTCTCTTTTTCACGTTTTTGTTTTGTCTCTCGCTGTCTCCCTCACTCACACTCGGCCCCCTCTCGCACGCTCGCCCCCCCCCCCCCCCCTCCTCGGCCCCCTGCTCTTTCCTCTTTTCTTATCGTTGTAATTCTTCAAAGAATGCTTCTGCCTTAAATGGCAACCTGCACCCGCCCTTCCCACTGCTCTCCCACTCCTAGTTGTTGGGTTATCCAGCTTGATATTTGTACTATTGATGGGACCTTTTCCATTGGAGCCTCATCCCAGACACCTTCCCATTTTCTATCGGATCAGATACCCACTCGCTGTTACAGTTCTGGTATCCTTTCCTGTTGGCTGAATGGTCACAATTTCTCTTTCTGTAGGTTTATCAAGCTCTTTGGTGTATTTATTGTAGAACTGTGACTGTGGGTTTTCTAAGGTATAACTTCTCTTTTACATCAATGACTGGACACAGGTTCAGAAGTTGTCTTGATGTAGGGATGAGCATCTTGGTTCATCTGCAAAAAGTCCTTATGCTGATGATCTGTCCAATATCTCACTTGGTGTATTGTATCAGTCAGAAAGAGCGAGGTAAGGGTCTTTGTTGGACTCCTGTGCATTTTCTAAGAGTGCCTTTGCAATTTTCACAAGTATTTTCTGCATTGCCATCTCACTGGATGCTTCAGGGAACTGGTGATGTGACTGAGTTTATATTGTGCAAACTATTGGAATTCCATTGAGTTAAATGGTGCTCCATTGTCTTATTTACTGGACTAGTAATCCGGAGACCAAGAGTTCAAATCCCACCATGGCAGTTTGAGAATTTGAATTCAGTTTAAAAATAAAATCTGGAAATAAAAAGCTGGTGTCAGTAAAAGTGTCCATGAAGCTGTCGGATTGTCGTAAAAACCCAAATGGTTCACTAATGTCCTTTAGGGAAGGAAACCTGCCGTCCTTAACCGGTCTGGCCTATATGTGACTCCAGTCCCAGACCGATGCAGTTGACTCTTAACTGCCCTCTGAAGTGGCCTAGTGAGACGCTCAGTTGTATCAAAGCAGCGTCAAGAAGATGGCCCACCACCGCCTTCTCAGGGCAACATGGGATGGGCACTATGCCACATCCTGAGAATGAATAAAGGAAAAAAAAATTGGAATACCATGTTGTATGAAACGAGCTTTCATCTCAGCTCGGACTGAGATGAATAAAGTAATGGCCAGAACAAATGCGATAGTTTCTTCCATCCATTTCAAATGGGTCACACCCTATTTTTTTCCAGGACTTTCTGATATTTGGTGGCAAATTAGTGGTTCCTTTTGCTGTTTGGCTTGAAATTGCTGGAGTACATCACATATTTTACAACATAAGAACATAAGTAATAGGAGCAGGAGCAGGCTATACGGCCCCTCGAGACTGCTCCGCCATTCAATAAGATCATGGCTGATCTTCAACCTCAACTACATTTTCCCGCCCTATCCCCATATCCCTTGATTCCCCCGGAGTCCAAAAATCTATCGATCTCAGCCTTGAATATACTCAATGATCAGCATCCACAGCCCTCTGTGGTAGAGAATTCCAAAGAATCACAACCCTCTGAGTGAAGAAATTTCTCCTCATCTCAGTCCTAAATGGCCGACCCCTTATCCTGAGACTATAACCCCTAGTTCTAGTCTCGCCAGCCAGGGGAAACAGCCTCACAGCATCTACCCTGTCAAGCCCCCTCAATCTTATATGTTTCAATGAAATCACATTTCATTCTTCTAAACTCCAGAGAGTATAGGCCCATTCTACTCAATCTCCCCTCATAGGACAACCCTCTCATCCCAGGAATTAATCTAGTGAACCTTCATTGCACCGCCTCCAAGGAAAGTATATCCTTCCTTGGCTAAGGAGACCAAAACTGTACACAGTACTCCAGGTGTAGTCTCACCAAAGCCCTGTACAATTGCAGCAAGACTTCCTTATTCTTGTACTCCAAACCCCTTGCAATAAAGGCCAAGATACCATTTGCCTTCCTAATTTCTTGCTGTACCAGCATGTTAACTTTGTGTTTCATGTACAAGGACACCTAAATCTCTCTGAACACCAACATTTAATAGTTTCTCACCGTTTTAAAAAAATATTTTGTTCTTTGTTCTTCCTAACAAAGTGAATAACCTCACATTTCCCCATTTCTATCTGTCCTTATTCATCAGAGGCCAGTAAATCATTTGCCTAGCTCTCCTTAGACAATCTTGGATTTCAATGTGGCTTGACAGATTTTTTAAAAATTAATTCTCGGGATTCACTAGCAAGATCGGCATTAATTGTCCATCCCTAGTACCCCTAGCAGTTTGATACACCTGTGTGGCTTTATGAAGAAAAACCCTGTGTAGCCACTTCAGAGAGCAGTTATGAGTCAATCATTGTCAGATTGGTGTTGCATATAGGCCAGGCCAGGTAAAGCCAATAGTGAACCAGTTGGGCCTTTGCAACAATCCGATAGCTCCATGGTCACTTTTTTTATTGGTAGCACCTTTTTATTTCCAGATTTGTTTTTAACTGAATTCAAATTCTCAAACTGCCATGGTGAGATTTTGACTCAGCTTCTCTGGATTAGTAGTCCAGGCCTCTGTATTACTAGTCCAGCAACATAACCACTATGCCACCATACCCCTATCTCTGCACTTTATCTTTTCTTTAATCCAGAATGATAGAACTACCTGATCTCTCTTGAATATCAGTCCAACCCAAATGCTGGGTTCTTCTCATGTTGAAATACACTGCAGTCTGTGGTGGCACTTCTCTTGTCGTTCTTTGCTAATTGTTAATCTCAACAGCCTCAGACCATCATCTACTCCAGTAGCTTGCTTAATCGCGGTCATTCCATCCCAAAATACAGGTAAATATTGCAGCTTATTAGTTTGATCTCTCTTTTCTGCATCCAAATGTGAGTCAATTGACATGACTGTCTCATTGTCAACCTTTCTTATCATATAAAGTGAAATATGCTCTGCTCAGCATATCAGCAAGAAACATCTCCTCACCTCTTTGTAGACACCTTTTAAATTAGTATTTTTGAAGACGTGGCCTCCTTCTCTGCAGCCTTTTGGGTGCACTGGTTGGACTCTTCTTCATAAAGGTTTCAGGGAGTTTGTGATCACTTTCCACAGTGATTTTCTTTACTTAGATGTATTGTTCAGAGCATAATTGATCTCCATTTCAGTTTGAGATCTTGAGGCGTGAGCTACAGTTGCACCTTCTTACATGAGACAAGTTCCCAGTCCTCTCGCAGGTACATCCTTATTTACATCCAAGTATTTTAGTACTGGTGCTTGAGATTTTTTTTGCCTCATTGAGACACGTCTGTTGCTGATAGTCCCATGTAAAGTCAGTGGAGTAGATTTCCTTCATTACTGCTTGGGTGTTGAGGCTTGTCTCGAGTGCAGAGACTCGGGCGGGGGGGTGAGTCACCTAACTCTTAGAGAACACAATGGATTTTCCTTACATTAATTTCAATGGATGAAAAATCAGGTGGGTTCAATCCTCCCCGCCAGATTTCCCTTTCCTTGCTCCGTCCAGGCGATGCCTTTCTTCAGTAGGTCATGGGGAAGACCGGTTACCTCTGATAATTTTGGAGCAAATTGATGCAGCTAGTTAGTCATTTCAAGAATTCCTTGGATACCTTGTTTACTGGTGGGAGAAAGTATTGTAAGTACTGCTTCAACTTTAGCAGGACCTGGTTGTGGTCCATTTGCAAACTTTGTGGCTTAAATAGTTTGCTTCTTGTTCTTTGAACCATATTTTATCCTTGTTCATTTGATACTTTTTTGTTGACATCACTTCTACTGGACTTCCAGTTTCTGGCCATAGTCCTGCTAATCTGTGCCATTGACTAAAATGTCATCCGCTGTGATGGCAACTAGTTCCAAACTTTCAACTGTCTCCTCAGGTCTTCTCTGTAATTACTCAGGAGCTAGAGAGATTCCAAAAGGTGTGTGCAACCATCTACGTCTTCAAATGGTGTTGAAAAAAAGCAATAAGCAGAGTCAATCCTTCCGTCATTCTTTACACCACAACAGCAAATGGCTTTGCTGTCTCTAGTTCGGGCACAACAACATTTGTGATTTGAAGTGGGTAGTGGTTCTGTTTGAGGGCTTTAAGTAGCTTTGGATTGATGCACAGACGCACTTTATCATTTCCTTTCATCACCACCGTTATTGAGGAGACCCAGTTGGTTAGGACACTGATTCCTTCTGGCGGGGGTCAAGTGAAATTTTCAAGACTGAGATCGATATATTTTTGTTGGATAAGGGTATCAAGGGATATGGAGCAAAGGCGGAATTAAGATACAGATCAGCCATGATTTAATTGAATGACGGAACGGGCTTGGGGGACTGAATGACCTCCTCCTGTTTCTATCAAAAATCTCATTAACATGCTTCTTGACCAGTTCCTTTACAGCGAGAGGTAACTTTCTGGTTGGCAGCTGTAAGTAAGACCTTGGGACTAATTTGAAAGCTCCACATGTCTTTTAACTGTCTATCTCCTTGCAAGATATCCTGGTGCTAGGGCTCTACATCTTGTTGTGAATTTTGATGAATCCTCCATCGTAATATTCCCATAATTCACTGTCACAAGTTGCGTATGTTGAATAGCTCTAGCCCCCAGAACAGGTCTACATCCATTTGGCACTATCTGAAACTCAATGCTGGATTTGTTGTTCTTGGGGTTTCCAGCATTGACTCTGCTTTTCCCCAATGACTTCAATGCTCATTTTCAACAAAATAGAAATTAAAGAGTTAGAATCCTGAAGCTTTCTGTCACTTACATCATCAAACAGTGTCTGCTATTCATTGTCAGATACAACATTGACAGACTAACTGAAATCTAACTTCCTTTCTTCTAAGCAGGTTGACATGTCATTTATTAGCATAATTGATCATCTACAGATCCAACAACTTAAAGCAAGAGACTGCAATCTTCACCCAAATCACAATTACTTCATCTACAGTGTCGAGCTGCTGTTTGCCTTTGTTCTAATTTCTGGACTTTGGACACTTGGTTGAGAAATGCTTCCATTCTCTGCTGTATTATAGCTGGGCAGTTGTCTTTCTTTATGATGTGATGTCCATTCTATTCACCATCTGTTTCAGGAGTGTCAAAAATTCTTACAGGTTTCAAGAACAAACTCTCTCAGCTTTGTCTTCATCTATCGCAAACTGAATACTATTAAGTATTTTCAGCAACAACAATAATTTGTATTTATATAGTGTCTTTAACGTAGTAAAACGTCTCAAGGTGCTTCACACGAGCGATTATCAAACAAAATTTGACACCGAGCCACATAAGGAAATATTAGGACAGGTGACCAAAAGCTTGGTCAAAGGTATGTTTTAAGAGCGTCTTAAAGGAGGAGAGAGAGGTGGAGAGGTTTAGGGAGGGAATTCCAGAGCTTGGTGCCTAGGCAACTGAAGACACAGTCACCAATGGTGGGGGCGATAGAAATTGGGGATGCACAAGAGGCCAGAATTGGAGGAGTGCAGGGATCTCGGAGGGTTGTAGGGTTGGAGGAGGTTACAGAGACAGGGAGGGACAAGGCCATGGAGGGATTTGAACACAAGGATGAGAATTTTAAATTTGAGGTGCTTGTGGACCGGGAGCCAATGTAAGTCAGTGAGCACAGGGATGATGGGTGAACGGTACTTGGTGCGAGTTAGGATATGGGCAGTGGAGTTCCTGCCTGGCTCAGTGGGAGATCCCTGAGATTAGCACAGTAGATCACCTTGGAACCAACTTGACTTCAGAGAGACCTGACCTACTGAGAGCTTATCTTCAGTTTACTTCTCCCTTTTATATGCCCTCTCAGGGGAAGTGCTTGGCTACCGCCCTGTCTTGTTAATAGCATCTGCATCTATCTTACTACTTTCTCACCAGTGATTTGAGAGACGAAACAAACCAGCGTTTAATTGGATTCAATCTGTGCCCCCAACCCTATTCAATAATAACCTCCAAGTCTGAGAGCTTTTGTGGTAGCGGGGTGGAGGGGGGTTCTCTGACAGTTTGTACTGGACCTCCGCCTGGGATACTGGGCAGATACCCCTGCACTGACATTAGTTTCTGTCGAGGGGGAAGTTGTGGGAAGCTGGTGCCGGAATTACAGGAGGGGAAAAGATGCTGGGTTTGGTCACAGCTGGTTCCTGGCTGCTGTGTCTCGGAACTTTATCACTCAGCACAGGCCTGCCACGTTTCCCCTGTGGCAGAAAGTGCATCTCCACCCACAACACACCCGCCACCTTCCTCAGCAAAAGACTTGGCCAGAAACTGAACCTCCTGCAGGCACAAGTTGCTCTAGGAAGCCCGTCTGAAATGAGTTAAACAGCTGGTCCACTGCAAGGAGTGGCGATTTACTCCAACTCCACAGTTGCAGTTTAATTTTATTTGCCAGCTTTTATTTAGTTTCTGTTCTAAAATTCGCCCCCCCCCCGCCCCAACCCTGTAAAGACCGATGACAGTCCTGACAGAGAAAAGGCAGGGATCGCGAATTGTATGTCATTGTACGAAGGAGCCAGGAATGATCCCACCAGAGGATGTTGCAGTAATGTTTCTGCCGGTGAGTCCTCGATGGTACGCTTGAGCGCGCAGTTAGTATATACTGAGTATACAGACTTGCCTGTTTCCTGTGAAGTTATGTCGTGATCAGGGAGGACTAGAAGCACTGGGAAGTAAGTGTCCAGATCACTCCTGACACTCAGTGGGTAAAAGTGCCATCAGAGAGGCACTGAGCCGTACAGATCAGGAGGGTCGCCAGGTCTGTGCCGAGTTAGTTGATCCCAGCCAGGACGGGGTGGGGAGGGGGTGGGATGCATTAGCGGCTATAATGGGCCTCGAAGCCTCCAGGTTAGAGTGGAGAATAATCAGTTAGGGATCTTGCTCCTGATCACTATCCAGTAATCTGTGCATGGTTGGCAGGTAAGGACATGGTCAGGTATGGCTGTAACACGCCTCACTGTATAATACCCTGCCGGCACTCACTGTCCAGATTCATACATGAAGAATAGGGACTTGGGTGAGGTACCAGAGGATGTCCAGGCCAGTTAGACTCAGCGCCTTCAGAAGGCAGTTGGGGAGTGGTCGGGTTTTATGTGTCGCAGCATCAAGCACCTTGGAACATAGGAATGGTGTGTCCTGGTCTGTGTCTTATGTAAGTGATAGGTGCTGTACTCTGGGCGGGTCAGCTTTATCATAAATAATGGTTGTGGCCTGAAGGAAAGAAATTGGCACCGGCTGTTCTGTGGCCCCCGACCCCTTGGGAATAACACACACACTTGTGCACACAGTCACGCACACTCAGGAGTTCCACAGAAACAAGAGTCAAGTGGTTCAGAGCTCGGAGAATACCCTAAACAGTAAATTTCTCAATGGAGTGGGGGAAATACAGATCAAGGGATGCAGATGCACAGATCTCACGGTGCAGTTACACGTAGGAACAGGAGGAGGCCATTCAGCCCTTCAAGTCTATTCCACCATTTCATTAGAATATGGCTGATCTGTATCTTAACTCCATTCATCCGCCTTGGTTCCGTAACCCTTAATACCCTTGTTTAACAAAAATCTATCAATCTCAGTCTTGAAATTTTCAATTGACCCCCAGCCTCAACAGCTTTTTAGGGGAGAGAGTTCCAGATTTCCACTCCCCTTTGTGTGAAGAATTGCTTTCTGACATCACCCCTGAGCAGCCCAGCTCTAATTTTAAGGTTATGTCCCCTTGTTCTGGACTCCCCCCACCAGAGGAAATAGTTTCTCTCTATCAAATCCTTCAATCATTTTAAACACCTCAATTAGATCATCCCCAATCTTCCATATTCAAGGGAATACAAGCCTAGTTCATGTAAGCTGTCCTCATAATTTAACCTTTTTAGCCCCGATATCATTCTGGTGAATCTTTGCTGCATCCCCTCCAAGGCCAATACATCCTTCCTGAGGTGCAGTGCCCAGAACTGAATGCAATACTCCAGACGGGGTCTAACCGGCGATCTCGGGGCGCTGATACACAGATCTCGGGGCGCTGGTGCACAGATCTGGGGCCGAGAAGGTGATAGTGAATCTGTACGGATACTGGTGGGGATACTGCTGGAGTACTCTGTGCAGTGGTGGGCTCCCCAATGTAGGAAGAATATTGGAGCCATGGGAAAGAGATTTACTCGGAATGGTACCAGGGATGAGAGGATAGAGCCAAGGGGGTTGGAGTAGCATAGACTCATAGAATGATTTCAGCGCGGAAGGAGGCCATTCGGCTCGTCGAGTCCGTGCCGGCTTTGCAAGAGCAATCCAGCGAGTCACACTCCTCCGTCCTTTCCTTGTGGCCCTGCAAATTTTTTCCCTTCAAGTACTTAACCAATTCCCTTTTGAAGGCCACGATTGAATCTGCCTCCACCACTCCCTCGGGCAGTGCATTCCAGATCCTAACCACTCGCTGTGTAAAAAAGTTTTTCCTCATGCCGCCTTTGGTTCTTTTGCCAATCACCTTAAATCTGTGTCCCCTGGTTCTTGACCCTTCCGCCAATGGGGAACAGTTTCTCTCTATCTACTCTGTCTAGACCCTTCATTATTTTGGTTACCTCTATCAAATCTCCTCTCAACCTTCTTTGTTCCAAGGAGAACAACCCCAGCTTCTCCAGTCTGTCCACTTAACTAAAGCCCCTCATCCCTGGAACCATTCTGGAAATTTTTTCTGCACCCTCTCTAAGGCCTTCACATCCTTCCAAAAGTGTGGTGCCCAGAGCTGGACACAATACTCCAGTTATGGCCGAACCAGTATTGTATAAAGGTTCATCATAACCTCCTTGCTTTTGTACTCTATGCCTCTATTTATAAAGCCCAGGATCCCATATGCTTTTTTAAGCGCTTTCTCAAACTGCCTTACCATCTTCAATGATTTGTGCACATATAACCCCAGATCTCTCTGTTCCTGTACTCCTTTTAGAATTGTACCTTTCAGTTTATATTGTCTCTCCTCGTTCCTACCAAAATGTATCACTTTGCACTTTTCTGC
Source organism: Heptranchias perlo (assembly GCF_035084215.1). Classification (NCBI taxonomy): domain Eukaryota; kingdom Metazoa; phylum Chordata; class Chondrichthyes; order Hexanchiformes; family Hexanchidae; genus Heptranchias; species Heptranchias perlo. Next base: position 65,169,295 of record NC_090340.1, on the reverse strand, counting down.
GTTAAATTTCATCTGCCATGTGTCCGCCCATTCCACCAGCTTGTCTATGTCCTCTTGAAGTCTATCACTATCCTCCTCACTGTTCACTACACTTCCAAGTTTTGTGTCATCTGCAAATTTTGAAATTGTGCCCTGTATACCCAAGTCCAAGTCATTAATGTATATCAAGAAAATCAGCGGTCCCAGCACTGACCCCTGGGGAACACCACTGTACACCTTCCTCCAGTCCGAAAAACAACCATTCACCACTACTCTGTTTCCTGTCACTTAGCCAATTTCTTATCCATGTTGCTCTAAGAACATAAGAAATAAGAGCAGGAGTAGGCCAATCGGCCCCTCGAGCCTGCTCCGCCATTCAATAAGATCATGGCTGATCTGATCCTAACCTCAAATCTAAATTCATGTCCAATTTCCTGCCCGCTCCCCCTAACCCCTAATTCCCTTTACTTCTAGGAAACTGTCTATTTCTGTTTTAAATTTATTTAATGATGTAGCTTCCACAGCTTCCTGGGTCAGCAAATTCCACAGACCGACTACCCTCTGAGTGAAGAAGTTTCTCCTCATCTCAGTTTTGAAAGAGCAGCCCCTTATTCTAAGATTATGCCCCCTAGCTCTAGTTTCACCCATCCTTGGGAACATCCTTACCGCATCCACCCGATCAAGCCCCCTCACAATCTTATATGTTTCAATAAGATCGCCTCTCATTCTTCTGAACTCCAATGAGTAGAGTCCCAATCTACTCAACCTCTCCTTATATGTCCGCCCCCTCATCCCCGGGATTAACCGAGTGAACCGAGTGCTACTGCCCCTTTTATTCCACGGGCTTCAACTTTGATGACAAGCCTATTATGCGGCACTTTATCAAACACCTTTTGGAAGTCCAAATACACAACATCATCTGCATTACCCTCATCAACTCTTTCTGTGACCTCATCAAAAAGCTCAATCAAGTTAGTTAAACATGATTTTCCTTAAACAAAACCGTGCTGGCTTTCCCTAATTAATCCACACTTGTCGAAGTGACCATTAATTTTGTCCCGGATTATCGTTTCTAAAAATTTCCCCACCAGCGAGGTTAAACTGTAGTTGCTGGGTTTATCCTTACGCCCTTTTTTGAACAATGGTGTAACATTTGTAATTCCTCAGTCCTCTGGCACCACCCCGTATCTACGGATGATGGAAAATTAGTGCCAGTACCTCTGCAATTTCCACCCGTACTTCCCTCAGCAACCTAGGATGCATCCCATCTGGAGCGGGTGACTTATCTACTTTAATTACAGCTAGCCTTTTTAATATCTCCTCTTAATCAATTTTTAGTCCATCCAGTATCTCAACTACCTCTTCTTTTACTGTGACTTTGGCAGCATCTTCTTCCTTGGTAAAGACAGATGCAAAATATTCATTTAGTACCTCAGCCATGCCCTCAGCCTCCATGCGTAGATCTCCTTTTTGGTCCCTAATCGGTCCCACCCCTCCTCTCACTACCCATTTACTATTTATATGCCGATAGAAGACTTTTGGATTCCCTTTTATGTTAGCCACCAGTCTATTCTCATACTCTCCCTTTGCCCCTCTTATTTCCTTTTTCCCTTCCCCTCTGAGCTTTCTATATTCAGCCTGGTTCTCACTTGCAATATCAACCTGACATATGTCATAAGCCCCTTTTTTATACTTCATCTTACCCTCAATCTCTTTTGTCATCCAGGCAGCTCTGGCTTTGTTTGCCCTACCTTTCCCCTTCATTGGAATGTACCTAGACTGTACCCGAACCATCTCCTCTTTAAAGGCCGCCCATTGTTCAATTACAGTTTTGCCTACCAATCTTTGATTCCAATTTACCCGGGCCAGGTCCGTTCTCAACCCACTGAAATTGGCCTCTTCCAATTGAGAATTTTTACTCTAGATTGCTCCTTGTCCTTTTCCATAGCTAATCTAAACGCTATGATACTATGATCGCTATTCCCTAAATGTTCCCCACTGACTCTTGCTCCACTTGGCCCACCTCATTGTCCAGAACCAGATCCAGCAATGCCTCCTTCGTCGTTTGGCCGGAAACGTACTGGTCAAGAAAGTGCTTCTGAACGCACTTCAAAAATTCCTCCCCCTCTTTGCGCTTCACACTATTACAATCTCAGTCTATACCAGGATAAATGTAAGGAATCTTACAACACCAGGTTATAGTCCCAACAATTTTATTTTAAAATCACAAGCTTTCGGAGATTATCCCCTTCGTCAGGTGAATGAGTGAAAGGTTCTCAAATCGCATATCTTATATTCGGCTGGAAGATCGGGTAAGCGTTCTCCAAGGCGGCCTTCGAGACACACGACAACGCAAAATCGTCGAGCAGAAATTGATAGCCAAGTTCCGCACCCATGAGAACGGCCTCAACCGGGATCTTGGGTTCATGTCATGCTACACGTAACCCCGCCAGCAAGGGGAAAAAAAAGTTATCTGTTTTTAATACTCTCTTTTTCTCTCTCTCTCTCTCTGCCATTTGGGTCTCTTTCTCTCTGTCTGTGTAATTTGACACAATGTATATTCAGTGTACTGGGATGTACTGTTCTCCGTGGCTGGCCTGTCTGAACACCAACGACACCTTTTGATTGGTGTGATGGTGTCCCAGCCTAATATAAGATATGCGATTTGAGAACCTTTCACTCATTCACCTGACGAAGGGGATAATCTCCGAAAGCTTGTGATTTTAAAATAAAATTGTTGGACTATAACCTGGTGTTGTAAGATTCCTTACATTTGTCCACCCCAGTCCATCACCGGCATCTCCACATCATGTATACCAGGATAGTTGAAGTACCCCATTATTATTACTCTATGGCTCTTGCACCTCTCTGTAATTTTCCTGCAAATTTGCTCCTCTGTATCCTTCCCACTGGTTGGTGGCTTATAGAACACACCCAGTAGTGTAATGGCACCTCTATTGTTTCTTAACTCTAACCAAATAGATTCAGTCCTTGACCCCTCCAGGACATCCTCTCTCTCCAGCACTGTAATATTCTCCTTAATCAATATTGCCACCCTCCTCCTTTCTTTCCTTCTCTATCTTTCCTGAACATCTTGTATCCAGGAATATTTAGTACCCAATCCTGCCCTTTTTTGAGCCAGGTTTCCGTTACCGTCACAGCATCAGATTCCCATGTGGCTATTTGCGCCTGCAGCTCACCCACCTTGTTTACCACACTTCGTGCGTTTACACACATGCAGTGTAAACCAAACGTTGACCTTCTTTTATTCTCTCTTGGTCTGATCCCACCTAATGCTGTACTATTATACTATTACGATATCCCCACCATCACAGAAGCCAGTCTTCAGCCAATTCGGTTCACTCCTAGTGATATCAAGAAACGGCTGAGTGCACTGGATACAGGAAAGGCAATGGGCCCCAACAATGTCCCGGCTGTAGTGCTGAAGACTTGTGCTCCAGAACTAGCTGCGCCTCTAGCCAAGCTGTTCCAGTACAGCTACAACACTGGCATCTACCCGACAATGTGGAAAATTGCCCAGGTATGTCCTGTCCAGAAAAAGCAGGACAAATCCAATCCAGCCAATTACCGCCCCCATCAGTCGACTCTCAATCATTAGCAAAGTGATGGAAGGTGTCGTCGACAGTGCTATACAGCAGCACTTACTCACCAATAACCTGCTCACCGATGCTCAGTTTGGGTTCTGCCAGGACCACTCGGCTCCAGACCTCATTACAACCTTGGTCCAAACATGGACAAAAGAGCTGAATTCCAGAGGTGAGGTGAGAGTGACTGCCCTTGACATCAAGGCAGCATTTGACCGAGTGTGGCACCAAGGAGCCCTAGTAAAATTGAAGTCAATGGGAATCAGGGGGAAAACTCTCCAGTGGCTGGAGTCATACCTAGCACAAAGGAAGATGGTAGTGCTGCAGGAGTTCCTCAAGGCAGTGTCCTCGGCCCAACCATCTTCAGCTGTTTCATCAATGACCTTCCCTCCATCATTAGGTCAGAAATGGGGATGTTGGCTGATGATTGCACAGTGTTCAGTTCCATTCGCAACCCCTCAGATAATGAAGCAGTCCGAGCCCGCATGCAGCAAGACCTGGACAACATTCAGGCTTGGGCTCATAAGTGGCAAGTAACATTCGCGCCAGACAAGTGCCAGGCAATGACCATCTCCAACAAGAGAGAGTCTAACCACCTCCCCTTGACATTCAATGGCATTACCATCGCCGAATCCCCCACCATCAACATCCTGGGGATCACCATTGACCAGAAACTTAACTGGACCAGCCATATAAATACTGTGGCTACAAGAGCAGGTCAGAGGCTGGGTATTCTGCAGCAAGTGACTCACCTCCTGCCTCCCCTAAGCCTTTCCACCATCTACAAGGCACAAGTCAGGAGTGTGATGGAATACTCTCCACTTGCCTGGATGAGTGCAACTCCAACAACACTCAAGAAGCTCGACACCATCCATGACAAAGCAGCCCGCTTGATTGGCATCCCATCCACCGCCCTAAACATTCACTCCCTTCACCACCGGCGCACAGTGGCTGCAGTGTGTACCATCCACAGGATGCACTGCAGCAACCACCTAGAAGGACGAGCAGCAGCCACATGGGAACAACACCACCTGCACGTTCCCCTCCAAGTCACACACCATCCCAACTTGGAAATATATCGCCGTTCCTTCATCGTCGCTGGGTCAAAATCCTGGAATTCCCTTCCTAACAGCACTGTGGGAGAACCGTCACCACACGGACTGCAGCGGTTCAAGAAGGCGGCTCACCACCACCTTCTCGAGGGCAATTAGGGATGGGCAATAAATGCCGGCCTTGCCAGCGACGTCCACATCCCATGAACGAATAAAGAAAAAAAATTTCTTACTTTCGTGCTATCTGTTTCTCCCAATCCTTTGTGCACCTTGTTTCTTCTTTCCAATGCTACATCCTTTGGCCCACCCCCTGCCAAATCAGTTTAAACCCTCCCCCACATTACTAGTGAACCTCCCTGCGAGGACATTGGTCCCAGCTCTGAGGTGTAACCCGTCCGGCCTGTACATGTTCCACCTCCCCCAGAACTGATCCCGATGCCCCAGGAATCTGAAGCCTGCCCTTCAGCATCATCTCCCCAGCCACGCATTCATCTACTCTATCCTCATATTTCTATTCTCACTAGCGCATGGCACTGGGAGTAATCTGGAGATTGCCATCTTTTGAGGTCTTGCTTATTAATCTCTTTTCTCGCTGCCTAAAATCTACCTGCAGGACCTCATCCCTCTTTCTACCTATGTCGTTGGTACGGATTTGGACCACGACCTCTGGCTGTTCACCCTCCCCCCACAGAATGTTCTGCAGTCGCTCAGTGACATCCTTGATCCTGGCATCTACAGGGAGGCAACATACCATTCTGGAATCATGTCTGCGGCCGCAGAGACGCCTGCCTGTTCCCCTAACCTTTGAATCTCCTATCACTATCGCTCTCCTGTCCTTTCTCCTCCCCAGCACAGCTGAGCCACCCATGGTGCTGTGGACTTGGCACTGCCTGCTCTTCCCAGAGGAAGCCTCTCCCTCACCAGAATACCGGTTAGAGAATGAGATACACTCGGGGGACTCCTGCATTACCTGCCTTGTCCTTCTTGTCTGTCTGACAGTCACCCAGTCCCTCTCTGCTTGCACTCTCTTAAGCTGTGGGACGACCACCTCCTGAAACGTGCTATCCACATCGCTCTCGGCCTCGCGGATACACTGCAGTGACGCAGCGGCTGCTCAAGCTCCAAAACCCAGAGCTTGAGCTTCTCCAGCTGACGACACTTCCTGCACATGTGGTTGTCCAGGACACGGGAAGGTCCTGGAGTTCCCACATGGCACAAGATGTGCACTCGACGCAACTGAGGTGCCCTGCCGTGCCTCTATTTATTATATTATTATCTAAACTTTAACAGAAATAAACTAAAGGTTCAAAAAAACACTCACCAGCGACTCACCAATCAGCTCCTCCCCTTGTGCTGACGTCAACCTTTTTTTTAATAGTTTTTAAAAGATTTTATTCAATCGGTTATTTATAGTTTTATTAATCCAGTTAATAAACTAGTTTAAGTTATTAAATTTAATAAACTAACAGCAGTTATATGCTCCGAGCTCTTAATTTAATTTTACCCACTTCCCGAACTCAGAGGGAAAAAGAGCTGTGCTACCGTACCGGCCAATCACCCACCCGCTGCCTGTGATGTCACTCCTTGATTTTTTTTTCTCTATCGATCCCACCGACTGCCTCCCGCCCGGGCCCGTCCTCACCGCCCGGGTCCGCCCTCACCGCCCGGGCCCGCCCTCACCGCCCGGGCCCGCCCTCACCGCCCGGGCCCGCCCTCACCGCCCGGGTCCGCCCTCACCGCCACCTTTATAGGGAGTGGTTCCTGGGCCTCCCGCTCGGGCCTGCCCTCACCGCCCTCACCGCCACCTTTATAGGGAGTGGTTCCTGGGCCTTCCGCTCGGGCCTGCTCTCTAGCCCTATTGCCCCCACCCTCGCCGCCACTTTTATAGGGAGTGGTTTCTGGGCCTCCCATTCGGGTCCGCGCTCTCTCGGTATCTGAGGAGGATCTGGGTGTTCTCGTACATGAAACACAAAAAGTCAACATACAGGTGCAGCAGGTAATCTGGACGGCAAACGGAATATTGGCTTTTAGTTCTAGGGGGATGGAGTATAAAAGCAGGGAAGTCGTACTACAACTGTACAGGGTGCTGGTGAGACCACACCTGGAGTACTGTGTACAGTTCTGGTGCCCTTATTTAAGGAAGGACATACTTGCATTGGAGGCAGTTCGGAGAAGGTTCACTAGGTTGATTTCGGGTATGGAAGGGTTGTCTTATGAGGAAAGATTGAACAGGTTGGGTCTATACTCATTGGAGTTTACAAGAATGAGAGAAGATCTTATTGAAACATACAAGATTCTGAGAGGATGTTACCCCTCATGGGGGATTCCAAAACAAGGGGGCATAGTCTCAGAGTAAGGGGTCGCCTGTTTCTTCTCCCAGAGGGCCGTGAATCTTTGGAATTCTTTACCCAAACAGCTGTGGAGGCTGAGTCATTGAATACATTCAAGGCTGAATTAGACTCATTTTTGATCAGCAAGGGAGTCAAAGGATATGGGGAAAGGGCGGGAAAGTGGAGTTGAGGTAAAAATCATATCAGCCATGATCTCATTGATTGGCGGAGCTGGCTGAATGGCCTACTCATGCTCCTACCTCTTATGGTTATGGGCTTATGGTCTCGCGCTACTGCCTCAGTACAAGAGTAAGGAAGTCTTGCTGCAACTGTACAGGGCTTTGGTGAGACTACACCTGGAGTACTGTGTGCAGTTTTGTTCTCCTCACCTAAGGAAGGATATACTTGCTTTAGAGGCGGTGCAATGAAGGTTCCCTAGATTGATTCCTGGATGAGAGGGTTGTCCTATGAGGAAAGATTGAGTAGAATGGGCCTATATTCTCTGGCGTTTAGAAGAATGAGAGGTGATCTGATTGAAACATATAAGATTCTGAGAGGGCTTGACAGGGTAGATCCTGAGAGACTGTTTCCCCTGGCTGGAAAGTCTAGAACTAGGGGACATAGTCTCAGGATAAGGGGTCGGACATTTAGGACTGAGATGAGGAGTAATTTTTTCATGCAGAGGGTCGTGAATATTTGAAATTCTCTACCCCAGAGGGCTGTGGATGCTGATCATTGAGTATATTCAAGGCTGCGATCGATAGATGTTTGGACTTTAGGGGAATCAAGGGATCTGGGAATTGGGCAGGAAAGTGGAGTTGAGGTTGAAGATCAGCCATGATCTTATTTAATGGAGCAGGCTCGAGGGGCCATGTGGCATACTCCTGCTCCTGTTTCTTATATTCTTATGTTTCTTATGAGTTATGGGACATTTATAAGACTAGGGCTGTAGTCACTGGAGCAAGAAAGTTAAGGGGGATCTAATGGAAGAGTTCAAAATATTGAAAGGTCTTGAGGTATATAGTGAAGTTATTTCGACTGGCTGATGAATCTGTAACTGATGGGGCATAGACTCAGAATTAGTACTATAGGCATAAAGGGGGTGAGGAAGGGATGTTTTCACTCAGTTAGTGGGGTCTGGAATACATTAGCACGGGTGCTGTCAAATGTGAGTCAATTACAACATTTTGAGAAAATATGATCACTTGAAGAAAAATATTGAAGGATGTGGGGAAAGGGTAGGGTATTGGGATTAGAGTATATAGCTGTGAAGTGGAGCTAGCGGTGAGCCACACACGATGGACCTCTGTCTGTGCTGGAATTTCTGATTGGATCATGATGTGTGCAGTGTGGTGATCAGAACTTGGTGCAATGATTACTGTGCGTCGTTTGTGAACAGAAGGCTGAGTGCAGAGTCCTGCTGGGGCTGTTTGCCTCTGGTGATTTAGTTCATTGAAGATAATGAACCCAGTGCACAAGGCCTGCCTTACACTAGTTAGGGAGGCCAGCACAAGGAGCAGTGGCAGAGTTTTGTTCTAATCGGACAGTGGTACTTGTGAACTAAGCAGGAGAGTCCATTACATGCGTTATAATCAGAGCATAATGGCTGAGTAGTGTGCGAGTGGAATACAGTGTCCGGCACTCATCTGGGAAGATCTTTAACCTCCCCCCCCCCCCCCCCCCCAACCTATGCACAGGGTACAAGATAGAGCTTGTTGTCTGATGGGTGATCTCTCTCTTGCTGCCAGGCTCTGTCCTGCTGGGTTCTGCCCTCCCTGGCTGCTGGGCAGATATATCTCAGTAGCAGTGCAAACGATCGAGGAAATTCACATGTAGTGATTTTTCGCCATAAAACTAGTGTAAATCAGTTATGCGTGAATTTCACTGGGAAAAAAACGGCGCAACTCCATTCTGTAGTTATGCTGAAACTTTCCAGGAAATTCCGGGCTGATACAATTGATGTACAGAGACTCCTGATGGAAAGAGAGGTCCCAGCTTAGAACCAGGGAAGTGAGTCTGTAAATGAATGGGACACTGCTTCTCTCGTATAGAAGTGTGTAACAGACTCTCCACTAAACAGCCTGCATGGTCACAGTGATGAAGGAATACAAGCTGTGGAGACAGAACCAAAAAGTATTGAGTCTCTCTCTTTATTGATGAGCACTGAGGCTTTTAAACCACAATTATAGTAGCAAAGCACTTCCTGCCTCACAGATGTCCCAAGTGCGGACACAGCTGCGTTCCCTGATAAACACAGAAGTCACTGCTTTCTGTCATTTCTCTGTCTCACAGAGTGAGGTTTATCAGCTCCCAAGACACCAGGGACTTTCAGGAGGTGAAAACGAGAAGTAGTAACTAGTCACTGTGTGACGTCTGCTCGATCAGATGGCGGCTGTTTCGTTTCACTACTGAGCTCTTAAAGCTGTCTTAAAAGCTAAATACTTGGGTATCAACCAGCAGCCCGTGGCCCCAATTGGCATCCAATTGCCCAGATCCAGTCTTATCCAGAGCATTTCCAGCAACGGCTTCTCTTCCTGCTTCACACCGGCCCTGAAGAATCTATCTTAGTCCTATCCTCTTCCTGATCTCAGTGTTGCCCCATGGCGACATCATCGGAACACATGGGGTCAGCTTCCATGTGTGCGCTGATGACACCCAACTGTACCTCTACACCACCTCTCTCAATTGTCTCTGTTGTTAGACGGTTTGTATGACATCCAGTCTTGGATGAGCTGCAGTTTCCTCCAGTTAAACATTGGGAAGACCGAAGCCATCGTCTTCAGTCCCTGCTGCAAACTCCGTACCCTTGGCACTGATTCCACCCCCGCCTCGGCCACCATCTCAGATTGAACCTGACCACAACTGTGGCCTCCTATTGAACACGAGCTGATCTTCTGCTCCCATATCTTCTCCATCACAAAGATTTTGGCTCAGTGATAGCACTCTCGCCTCTGAGTCAGAAGGTTGTGGGTTCAAGCCCCACTCCAGAGATTTGATCCCACAATCTAGGCTGACACTGCACTGCAGTACTGAGGGCGCACTGCACTGTCGGAGGTGCCGTCTTTCAGATGAGACGTTACACCAAGGACCCGTTTGCCCTCTTAGGTGGATATAAAAGATCCCTTGGAAGAAGAGTAGGGAAGTCCTCAAGGTATTCTGGCCAATTTATCCCTCAACCAACATCACTAAAACAGTTTAGTTCGTCATTATCTCATTGCTGTTTATGGGGCCTTGCTAATAGTTTGTTTCTAGAATCTTCTCGTTATGTATTTTTATGCCCTGATAGTTTTCCCCTTGAACTGATGTGTAATAAAAGTGCTTCTGACTCTGCTTTTTGAAGGCGATGTCTGGGTTGTTCAAGCTGTGTTATTGGAAGTCTGCCATCAGTGTGTTACTTCATGACCGATCGCTGTTCAGTACAGCGCACGTTCATCAGAAATTCAGAAGGAAAGTATTGACCAGGTTCCCAGTTAGAAAGGAATTAGAGGAAAAAACACTAAAGGGTCCAGGGAAAGCGAGGAAAATGGGATTAGAGTAGACGCCTCCGATGTGGAGTGAGCAATTGAGCAGGCCCGGTGGGCCGAATGGCTGCCTTTGGAGCTGTAATTTCCATGATTTAACTATAGTTTTATCCTCAAGGTAGCTGTCTAGGATCTGTCTCAAATCACTTGTCATAGATGAAGCTGTGTAATAAGGGTACAGTGCATTGAGACTGGACTAACAATCCACAGGTCATGAAACTGAATTCAATAAATCTGGTCATTTGTGCTCAGACAGCAGAAAATGACCATGACTGATTGTTGTAAAAGCCTAACTGGTCCACCAATTTCCTTCAGGGAAGGAAACCTGCCATCCCTGTCGGGTCAGGCCTATATGTGACTCCAGTCTCCGATTCTGTGATTGACTCAATGCCCTCAGGACAACTAGGGATGGGCAACAAATGCTGCCATGCTGGCGAAGCCCACATTCCAAGAACAAATTTAAAAGACAAGTGCAGAAGTGCAGATTCTTCAGCAGGGTATGGGTTACTTGCTATGTAACATTGTGGAGCTACTATTTGTTCTGCAGTGTAATAGTGCAGAAGTTTCTATTCATTCTGCAATGTAAGGGTTACTCCCTGTGTAACAGTGCAGAGTTTCTATTCATTCTGCAATGTAAGGGTTACTCCCTGTGTAACAGTGCAGAGTTTCTATTCATTCTGCAATGTAAGGGTTACTCCCTGTGTAACAGTGCAGAGTTACTATTCATTCTACAATGTAAGGGTTACTCCATGTGTAACAGTGCAGAGTTACGATTCATTCTGCAATGTAAGGGTTACTCCATGTGTAACAGTGCAGAGTTACTATTCATTCTGCAATGTAAGGGTTACTCCCTGTGTAACAGTGCAGAGTTACTATTCATTCTGCAATGTAAGGGTTACTCCCTGTGTAACAGTGCAGAGTTACTATTCATTCTGCAATGTAAGGGTTACTCCCTGTGTAACAGTGCAGAGTTACTATTCATTCTGCAATGTAAGGGTTACTCCCTGTGTAACAGTGCAGAGTTACGATTCATTCTGCAATGTAAGGGTTACTCCATGTGCAACAGTGCAGAGTTACGATTCATTCTGCAATGTAAGGGTTACTCCCTGTGTAACAGTGCAGAGTTACTATTCATTCTGCAATGTAAGGGTTACTCCCTGTGTAACAGTGCAGAGTTACGATTCATTCTGCAATGTAAGGGTTACTCCATGTGCAACAGTGCAGAGTTACTATTCATTCTGCAATGTAAGGGTTACTCCGTGTGTAACAGTGCAGAGTTACTATTCATTCTGCAATGTAAGGGTTACTCCGTGTGTAACAGTGCAGAGTTGCTATTCATTCTGCAATGTAAGGGTTACTCCGTGTGTAACAGTGCAGAGTTACGATTCATTCTGCAATGTAAGGGTTACTCCGTGTTTGATGGGGAAAGTAGAGACTTGGACTCACGAGCCCAGGGCACTTTCAATCATTGTTATAGTAGTTCTGTTGTATCCCAGCCCAGGTCTCGGTACGTCCACTCTCTCTCCTCACCCCACACAGCCAGGCACCTGTGTTGGTTGTTGTCTTCTCCCTTAATTTCATTCTGTTGGAAATCACTTTCCATAAAGATAGAGAGTGGCACCTATATTGATCATTGAAGAAGAAACACCAGTGTTTTAAATGTTGGTTCAGCCTTAAGTCAAAGAAACTAGTCAGTAAGATTGCTGCTAGAGCTGAGCATTGCAGGTGTTGGGAGGTCAAAACCTCCCTCACTGTCTGTAGCAGTGAGCTTGCAGATGTCCATGGAGTAGCTGTGTACACACTCACAGCTGCAAACACAAACTCCTATTAATAACTCGCACTTCCTGCTCATGTCAGCCACATGACACAAGGGGGAGGTCTGTCTGACATCAGCCCTGTCCCCACAGGGATCGCACTAGCAGTTTGGGGCCACATTACTCTGGCAGTCCCAGCAGATGTGAATTGAAACGGGTGAGTACGCAACAATTTATTTAACCCGTGTTTTATTTTTTTCAATCTTCACAAGTGCTGGTTCCTCTACACAACCTCCTTCCCCTGCCACTGTGGGTTGATTAGGAGCTTGGTATAGTCTCCTACACCAAGCAGTGAAGGGGCTATCTGTTGTGTCCTTGCCTTAGCACAGTGGGCAATGAGGGGCTTCCCACAGTCTCCTTGCTCTGGCACAGCAATGGGCTGCAGTAGATGCAGAAATTACTGAGTGGAAGGTGAGAGCAGGTTAGGGGCCCATGTTGTCTTTGCTAGAGCCAACAAGATAGCTTGTCATTTCCTCCCCCGATCCCCAAAACAACAGTTTGCTCAAAAAATGAGACACACAGATAGGATGTATAAAGGGTGAGTTTAACCAGAGGATATTGAAATAAAGACAGATGGATTAAAATAGAAGACATTTTAAATTGCTTTAAGCCAGTAAACAGCAGTGAGAGACCAACGAAAACATGTTGAAAAGTAACTCTTCAAATTGTAAAATAAGTTGGTGTGCAAGCGAGAGAGCTCTTCAGCTCCCAGAGGCCGACTGTATGAAACGGTGACTGTGAATTTGAACTGAGAGAAGGTGAGAGAGGGAGTTCGGTTTGGAGGAGGAGAGGGCCTGAACCAGGGCAGGTATGCAAGAAAATTAGTCCCAAAGTTAGTACTTGTGAGTAGCACAGCAGCTTGTGGGTTCAGAAATGGGGTCAGGAGCTAGCCTGGTGATGTGCATGATGGGGGCTATCCTGGGTCTGCATGTTACCCAGTACACATGCACAAAGTGTCATTGGAACATAGGAACAGGACTGGCCATTCAGCCCCTCGAGCCTGTTCCACCATTCATTGAGATCATGGCTGATCTGTATCCTAACTCTATCCATCCGCCTTGGCCTCCATATCCCTTAATGCCCTGGGCTAGCAAAAATCTATCGATCTCTGATTTAAAATTATTAATTGAGCTAGCATCTACTGCTTTTAGTGGGAGAGAGTTCCACACTTCTGCCACCCTTTGCGTGAAGAAGTGTTTCCTAACTTTTCTCCTGAACGGCCTGGCTCTAATTTGAAGGTTATGTCCCCTTGTCCTATACTCCCCCACCAGTGGAAAAAGTTTCTCTCTATCTGCCTATCAATTCCTTTCAGAGGGTTCAGCTGTTCGAACAGCCTACGTTAAGTGCTCAAGTACTAGAATGGGCCTTGAAGCCACAACCTTCTGAGTCAGAGTGAGAATGCTATCAGTTGAGCCTCAGCTGAAGGGCATTCTCCTCAGCATGCAGGATAAATACTTACCAGAACTAGTAAATGTAGATTAAACAAATGGTACCATAAATGGATTAATAAGACAGACAATACTAAGAGAAATAAGTAAGAAAAACAAACTCTTCAAAGTCTTGAGAGAAAAGTGAGGGAAGCGCTAGGAAGAATGTAGGACCCTCCACAAAAGCCAGTCAGAGAAGCAAAAAGGGAACGAGAAATGAGCAGAGCAATAGAAGCCAAATACTATAGTAAGCAATTCTTCTAGTATCATAACAGCAAGAGGGTTATCGAAGCAGAATTGAGATCCCTTAAGGATGCAAATGGGGGAAAATTGAGGTGGAACTAAAATAGTAAACATTGTGCTCCTCGAGAAGACACGAATATGCCATCCACCACAGGAGGATCTACAGCTAACATCAATGACTTCATACCACTTGTATGGATGCTGCAGGGTGAATGGTGTTGAAGTGGCAGGGAATGGTGCTGACCCAACATTTACAACCAGGAGTTTCTCCTTTACTGATGGCAATGGGTGGGCCGGGACCCTACTGCCAGATCCGTGACTTTTTACTGGAAGTGACATGGCTCCCAGAAGACTATTCAAATTTAATGACAATGATGAGTGATGTCAGACATCCCATTTTTTGTCATTATTGCCCCTAGCAATGCTAGATGCTGAACATGGCTCCATATAACTGGCATCCAGCATGGCTGGGGTTGGCAGAGACCAATTAAGAATGCAATCGATGAACTCTTCCTCAGCAGCAGATTCTGCCAGGGCATTTAGTGGTTGCACTTTTTTTCTGCTGCTGTAGCAGCTGGCTTCTTTAAGCTGTATCAGACACCGCGGTCCTGCAGCAGCAATGATTTATCCTGCTTCTCCCCCCACCCCCGGCCCCCCTCCCAATCCAGTCCTCTGCTGGGGACCTGCCAATAACTCCAGGAACAATGCTGGAGTCAGTGGGCAACAGTCAACTGAGTGCAAATCCCACCCATCAAATGAATTTCAGCAGTCAACAACAACAACTTGCATTTATATAGAGCCTTTAACATAGAAAAACGTCCAAAGGCGTCTCACAGGAGTGTTTTCAAACAAAATTTGACACTGAGCCACATATTAGGATAGGAAAGCTTGGTCAAAGATGTAGGTTTTAAGGAGTGTCTTAAAGGAGGAAAGAGAGGTTGAGGGGTTTCGGGAGGGAATTCCAGAGCTTAGGGCCTAGGCAGCTGAAGGCACATCCGCCAATAGTAGAGTGATTAAAGTCGGGGATGCGCAAGATGCAAGAAATGAAGGAGTGCAGAGATCTCAGAGGGTTGTAGAGCTGGAGGAGGTTACAGAGGTAGGGAGGGACGAGGCCAAGGAGGGATTTGAAAACAAGAATGACAATTTTAAAATGGAGGCGTTGCCGGACCAGGAGCCAATGTAGGTCAGCGAACACAGGGGTGATGGGTGAATGGGACTTGGTGCGAGTTATGGTAAGGGCAGGAGAGTTTTGGAAGAGCTCAAGTTTATGAAGGGAGGAAGATGGGTGGTGGATAGTCCTACCTACGGGTTATATTGCCAAATCAGTAGATTGTCACTGGCGGCCCAGTGACCAGGACCCCCGTCACTGGCGGCCCAGTGACCAGGACCCCCGTCACTGGCGGCCCAGTGACCAGGACCCCCGTCACTGGCGGCCCAGTGACCAGGACCCCCGTCACTGGCGGCCCAGTGACCAGGACCCCCGTCACTGGCGGCCCAGTGACCAGGACCCCCGTCACTGGCGGCCCAGTGACCAGGACCCCCGTCACTGGCGGCCCAGTGACCAGGACCCCCGTCACTGGCGGCCCAGTGACCAGGACCCCCGTCACTGGCGGCCCAGTGACCAGGACCCCCGTCACTGGCGGCCCAGTGACCAGGACCCCCGTCACTGGCGGCCCAGTGACCAGGACCCCCGTCACTGGCGGCCCAGTGACCAGGACCCCCGTCACTGGCGGCCCAGTGACCAGGACCCCCGTCACTGGCGGCCCAGTGACCAGGACCCCCGTCACTGGCGGCCCAGTGACCAGGACCCCCGTCACTGGCGGCCCAGTGACCAGGACCCCCGTCACTGGCGGCCCAGTGACCAGGACCCCCGTCACTGGCGGCCCAGTGACCAGGACCCCCGTCACTGGCGGCCCAGTGACCAGGACCCCCGTCACTGGCGGCCCAGTGACCAGGACCCCCGTCACTGGCGGCCCAGTGACCAGGACCCCCGTCACTGGCGACACTATAGAGGGACCCCCGATTCTAACAGGATATGGGTTCCAAATTGAATTGTTGCAGTTTCAGAGTTTTCTACTTTTTAGAATATTTTCGCTGTTGGGGTGGGCAAATGTACTCTTTGTTTCCAGGGTGCATGCGACTGTTTCTTGCAGAGATTGTCGTCCTAATGGCAGCGATGGTATTTCTGAAGTGAAATGGTATTTCTGAAGAGCCTCACGGTGAGCGTCTCACTGGCACCGATGCTGAGATGCTGCCCTTTGTTACTGCCGTTGTGTCTATCCCGCTGTATTATGTGAGGGACTGATATCCGTCTGAGCAGCAACAGCACCAGCACTTCTCCATTTCCCTCCCTCGGCCTAACCACATGACACATGCAGTGGGCTGTTATCTGTGTTCCTGCTGCTCAGATATCCTGAGTTTCCAAGCCTGCGGCCCACTCCTTTCCTGACAGCTTGCTATCTCCACTATAAGGAGGTTCCTCTCACTCGGGAAGCTAGCTTTAGACAGGGGAGCTGTATCCTGTCTCTCAGACGTTCCCTCCTATCCAGGCTTGCACAAGGTGTATCGGTTTGCCCAGGCCGCATCCCGGGCCCTACTTTATTTACTATCGGCTATTTCTAGAACTATCTGTTGGCAGTAACTCTGAGCCAGTAGGAAGTGGCAGAGCTTATGATTCATTGAGTTGCTAAAATAAATGGTTCAGCTTGTGGATGTAGATTTATTTCTTTTTTTTTGATTTTTGTTCCTTCCACTGAAGGATATCTCACCGCTAACTACTCACCCGGGAGTTGCACAGCTCTTTACTGAACCGGCAAAGATCTGCGTAACTAAAGGGGAGCAGGATGGTGGGCAACAGGCCGGAGCTCAGAGGATGTGTTCAGTTTCTTTCACTCAGCCTTCTCTCCCTATCTCAGTAACCTCCTCCAGCCCCACAACACACTCCCGGTTCCTCCAACTCTGGCCTGTCGTTTAACTCCCCATTCCTTTGCCTCACCATTGGCGGCTGTGCCTTGAGCTGCTTAGGCCCCAAACTCTAGAATTCCCTCCCTAAATTACACCGCATCTCCACCTCTCCTCCTTTAAGACCCACCTTAAAACCCACTTCTCTGACCAAGGTTTTGGCCATTCCTCTTAACCTTTCCTTCCATGGCTTGGCATGAATGTTTTTTTGATTATGTCTCTATAAAGAGCCCTCGGACATTTTTCTACCTTAAAGATCCTGTATAAATGCAAATTGTTGTTAAATTATCCCTCGATGCATAATGCCACTCCTAGTACAGTAATATATTTCTTTACTGGACAGAGCTGGTCGTGTGTACAGCACAGATTAAGGAGTTAATTAGCTCTTTGCTCCCGATAACACTGCCCTCATTGTACAATCCAGTAATATATTCTTTATTCTGCACTGTACACGGCAATGTTATCAGGATAATGGGGTAATATACTCATTCTGTACTGTGAAGTGTCATCAGGAGTAAAAGTGTGATATACTCCTTATTCTGTACTGTGATATACTCCTAATTCTGTACTGTACACGGACAGTGTTATCAGGAGTAAAGGGGTAATATACTCCTTATTCGGTACTGTACATGGGCGCTGTTATCAGGCGTAAAGGGAAAAATCACTTATTGAGGAAAAAAGCTCCTTTTTCTTTACTGTACACAGAGCAGTGTTATCGGCAGAGAAGGTCCGTGTCCTCACCGTGCCAGCCCTTTTGGAGCCCCTCTCCCCTCTCTCGCTGCAGCTGTTTAAGAAGTAAATGAGTTCGAGAGCTCAGCTCCGATCATTTCCAATTCCCTCTCCAAACACATGAGTACCTCACAATCCCATGCTCTCATTACTCAGCCTAATTTTTTTTTTGCAGTAATTTGGAGCATTTTGTTCTGCAGGTGACTGAGTGAGTAAATATCCCTGCCGTAATTAACCCCTGGAGTGCTGGGCTGCATTTCCTCTCAGCTTCTCACAACACCGTATAATCTTTTCACCTGATACATGTGAGACACGGGGAGCAAACATACGTACCTTTGTTTAGATATTTAATCTTCTGCCTGAGCTTGTAGTGCCCGTCCTTAGCTGCCTCCTTGACCGGTGGGGATCTGGCGGTGTGGATGCTGCCGGTGATATGTTACTCTAATGCTAGAGACAGAGAGCGAGAGAGAGACACACTGTCCAAGTATCAAGGTCAGGCACCAGCCTATCCTGCCTTAGAAGCTTCGCATGCCAGCATTGACTGTATAGAGACCCCCAGGAAAGATGTGGGACACCCTCTAAATGGAGCCCCCCACTCACCTGTACAGGTTCTTCACAGAAACAGACTCTGGTTAACAGAAAGCAGGGGAGCATGTTCATGCATAACCAGGTAATGGATTGAAAAAGTCACTGACGCCAGGTGCGGGACTGGAAAGGTCACCGACGCCGGGTGCGGGACTGGAAAGGTCACCGACGCCGGGTGCGGGACTGGAAAGGTCACCGACGCCGGGTGCGGGACTGGAAAGGTCACCGACGCCGGGTGCGGGACTGGAAAGGTCACCGACGCCGGGTGCGGGACTGGAAAGGTCACCGACGCCGGGTGCCAGCATTTTCCTGGCTCCTCGGCACTTATTTCCCTCCCCCCTTCCCCCTCCAGCCTCCATTACTGCGTTACTTGTATGAGACGACTTTGCGCCAGCCAACTCCACTGGGCTATACAGAGACTGCTGAGTGCCTCGGAGACAGTTCAACATCAGAGGGGTCACCTTTCCTCAGATTGTGGCTCAATGTAGCTGAGATCTGAAAGGAGAAGTAGAGAGAGAGTTAGGGAAAAGAGAGAGGGTGAGATAGTGTGTGAGTGAGAGAGGGGGCACAGATGGACCAATGCATATGTTAGTGCCGAGGGTTGAGAGGAGGGGGACAAGTGCAAGATTACTCAATTAGACCTCTTCAATATTAAAGATGCCTCCCCACTGGGAACTTGGTCAGAGGAATGTGATACAGCTTTTAAACCATTCCTAAATAATTCAACAGCAGCCGGACATGTTAAACCAGAAAGAAACCAGTGTGACCAGCACGCACTCGCACGCACTTTCTGGCAGCAATCAGGAAAAGAAGCTCTGGCTGATTATTTTTTCTCTCCTCTCCCTCCAAACCCAGGGGTAATGAGGCCAATTGTCGCACCCCTACCGCCGCTGCAGCTGAGACCAGCTCACGCAACATGGATTTACATTATTTTTACCCATTGGCTCATTAGTGGAAAGGACATTTAACATGGGATTTGATCACATTCACAGTGAGGCGGGAGAGGAGGAGCAGTGTGAAAAATGTCGCCAGAACATGCGACGGTGTAAAGTTTCCCCGGCAAAATGTGCAAGCCGTACCTGGCAGCTGGCCTCATTACTGTCACGTACACGTTCAAGGCTTGTAAGTGATTGTTGCATGTGTGAGATTTGAGCAGCTTTGGGACCATGAGTTAGAGTTAGAGGAGCAGCTTGAGTGCGAATTGATAAGCAAATTGAAGAAGTTGCATTTAGAATCATAGAAAGTTATGACACAGAAAGAGGCCATTTGGCCCATTGTGTCCATGCCGGCTGAGAAAGAGCTATCCAGCTTAATCCCACTTTCCAGCACTTGGTCCATAGCCCTGTAGGTTATGGCGTTTCAAGTGCAGATCCAAGTACTTTTTAAATGAGTTGAGGGTTTCTGCCTCTACCACCCTTTCAAATGTAAGGAGTCTTACAACATCAGGTTATAGTCCAACAGCTTTATTGGAATCACAAGCTTTCGGAGCTTTCCTCCTTCGTCAGGTGGCCTATAACCTGGTGCTGTAAGACTCCTTACATTTGTCCACCCCAGTCCATCACTGGCATCTCCACATCATACCACCCTTTCAGGCAGAGAGTTTCAGACCCCCACCGCGCTCTGGGTGAAAAAATTTCTCCTCAGCTCCCCTCTAATCCTTCTATCAATTACTTTAAATCTATGCCCCCTGGTCACTTACCCCTCTGCTGAGGGAAATATGTACTTCCTATCCACTCTATTTGGCCCCTTATAATTTTATATGCCTGAATTAAATCTCCCCTCAGCCTCCTTCGTTCCAAAGAAAGCAACCCCAGCCTATCCAATCTTTTCTCATAACTAAAACTCTCCAGCCCTGGCAACATCCTCATAAATCTCCTCTGTACACTATCTAATGCAATCACATCTTTCCTGTAATGTGACCAGAACTGTACGCAATACTCAAGCTGTGGCCTAACTAGTATTTTATACAGTTCCAGCATAACCTCCCTGCTCTTATATTCTGTGCCTCGGCTAATAAAGGAAAGTATCCCGTATACCTTTTTAACCACCTTATCTACCTGTCCTGCTACCTTCAGGAATCTGTGGACATGTACTCCAAGGTCCCTCTACACCTCTCAGTATCCTCCCATTTATTGTGTATTCCCTTGCCTTGTTTGCCCTCCCCAAATGCATCACCTCACACTTCTCTGGATTGAATTCCATTTGCCACTTTTTGATATCTTCCTGCAATCTACAGCTTTCCTCCTCACTATCAGCCACACAGCCAATTTTTGTATCATCTGCCATCTTCTTGATCACGTCCCCTACATTCTAGTCCAAATCATTAATATATACCACAAAAAGCAAGGGACCTAGTCGTGAGCCTTGCGGGACCCCACTGGAAACAGCCTTCCAATCGCAAAAATACCCGTCGACCATTACCCTTTGCTTCCTGCCACTGAGCCAATTTTGGATCCAACTTGCCTCTTTCTCTTGAATCCCACGGGCTTTTACTTTTTTGACCAGTCTGCCATCTGGGACCTTGTCAAAAGCCTTGCTAAAATCTACGTACACTACATCAAATGTGTTACCCCCATCGACCCTCCTTGTTACCTCCTCAAAAAATTCAGTCAAGTTAGTGAGATAAGACCTTCCCTTAACAAATCCATGCTGACTGTCTTTGATTAATCCGTGCCTTTCTAAAAGATGATTTATGCTGTCCCTCAGAATTGATTCCAATAATTTGCTCACCACCAAGGTTAGACTGTCTGGCCTGTAATTACTCGGTCTATCCCTTTCTCCTTTTTTAAACAACGGGACAGTGTTTCCAATCCTCCGACATCACGCTGTCGCCAGGGAGGATTGGAAAATGATGGTCAGAACCTCTACTATTTCTTCCCTTGCTTCTTTTAACAGCCTGGGATACATTTCATCCAGGCCTGGTGATTTATCTACTTTCAAAGATGCTAATCCCCTTAATACTTCCTCTCTCACTATGTTTATCCCATCCAATATTTCACACTCCTCCTCCTTACCTATAATCTCTGCATCATCCCCCTCTTTTATGAAGGCCCTGCAAACGGCAATGAGATAATGATCAGATAATCTGTTTTACTAATGTTGGCTGATGGATAACTATTGGCCAGCAGCATGCTCCCCCAGCACAGTCTCAGCAGAAAACCTGTGGCAGTGCATTTAAAATGTAAATTTGGTGCAAGACCTCTGGCCCCAGTTTTCCACCCCCACTGCATCTGGCACATGGAAGTACAATTTCAATCACATAATTTAGTCTGACATATCAGTGTAGTACGGAGGGCTGTCTTTCAGATAAGAAGTTGAACCAAGACCATTGCTGCTTGCTCAGGTGCACGTAAAAGATCCCATGGCATAATTCAAAGAAGAGTCGGGAGTTCTCCTGGTGACCTGGACAATATTTTTCCCTCATTTGACACCATCAAAAACATCTAGTCATGTATTTCCTGTTTTTGAGATATTGCCTTTGGTTGTAAAATGCTTTGGAATGTCCTTGATTGTCCTGAGGATGTATTCAGGCGCTATATAAATTCAAGTTTTTTCTCTTAACTTCTGCTTTCTTTAGATAGCGCCTTTCACGACCTCGGGACGTCCCAAAGCGCTTCGCAGCTACTGAAGTACTTTTGAAATATAGTTACTGTTGTAATATCGGGAAATGCGACAGCCATTGTGCGCTCAGCAAGATCCCACAAATAGCAATGAGATAAATAATCAGATAATCTATTTGTGATGTTGGTTGAGGGATAAATGTTTTCCAGGACAATGGGGAGAACTCCCCTTTTCTATGAATAGTGTCATGTGATCTTTTATGTCTACCTGAGAGGGCAGATGGGGCCTCTGTTTAACGTCTCATCCAAAAGAAGGCACCTCCGACAATGCAGCACTCCCTCAGTACTGTACTGAAATGCCTCTTTTTTTTGTAGGGCGTGAAAGAGTTGGAGGCTGCAGCTGATGATGGGTTCAGTCAGGCACTGCCTGCTGTCCCAGTCTGTTTTCAATTACACACACACATTTGGAGCTGAATCACTGTCTTATAGCCGGTCCATTATTTTTCCACTCACTGGGAATTTGTGCCTAATTTTAAACACATGGAGAAGAAATATGAGCCAGCCTGGGAGGGAGGTATTGGTGGTGCCAGCGTTTATAGGAGCATTGAGAGGAGGTGCAAGTCCTGGGCTGTGTGTGTTATCTCTCTACCTCTCAGTCAGCAGGGGCTTGACAATAGCGTTAAACTTGCTGCAACCTTGTGAAGCAGCAATAGAGAGACGCTGCGCTTTACATCAGAGGCATGAAGCCAGAGATCTACCGTTAACCTGTTCCTGCCTGCAATGGCTGTAGATACCCATTGGAAAATAACAGCAAACGGATCTAGCAACAGTTTGTATGGTCAGTGCCCCCCACCTCCCCCTTTCCGATAAATGATTGAGACTGTATTTATCAGGTCGAGGAAGATTTATATTAATTGTATATTTCATTTGAAAAAGTTTTTGAGGGAAGGAAATTAGATTCATCACCGAGTCTGAAGAATTATTGATGGTTTTCAGATGCAATTCCCCCACCCGTCAGTGGATGTGTTTAATGTTGGGGCAGGGGACTGGGCACTGGCTGCTCCTTACAGGCCCCTATAAGTGAGTGGGTACTGGCACAGGTTAGTGACTAACTCCTATAACTGGGCGTGTGTGCATGTGTGCGTGCACCTGCGTAGGTGTAAGGAGTAAAAAATCTTATCTAGTCTTGCAGTGTCACTGTTTAGTCTCAAAAGCTGTAGTTGCTGGGTTCTTCATGGTGACAGGTGGTGAGGGGCTGTGGGTACTCACTACTGCCAGCACCAGCCTGTGAGGGCCAGTGGGTACTCACTACTGCCAGCACCAGCCTGTGAGGGCCAGTGGGTACTCACTACTGCCAGCACCAGCCTGTGAGGGCCAGTGGGTACTCACTACTGCCAGCACCAGCCTGTGAGGGCCAGTGGGTACTCACTACTGCCAGCACCAGCCTGTGAGGGCCAGTGGGTACTCACTACTGCCAGCACCAGCCTGTGAGGGCCAGTGGGTACTCACTACTGCCAGCACCAGCCTGTGAGGGCCAGTGGGTACTCACTACTGCCAGCACCAGCCTGTGAGGGGCTGTGGGTACTCACTACTGCCAGCACCAGCCTGTGAGGGCCAGTGGGTACTCACTACTGCCAGCACCAGCCTGTGAGGGCCAGTGGGTGCTCACTACTGCCAGCACCAGCCTGTGAGGGCCAGTGGGTGCTCACTACTGCCAGCACCAGCCTGTGAGGGCCAGTGGGTGCTCACTACTGCCAGCACCAGCCTGTGAGGGCCAGTGGGTGCTCACTACTGCCAGCACCAGCCTGTGAGGGCCAGTGGGTGCTCACTACTGCCAGCACCAGCCTGTGAGGGCCAGTGGGTGCTCACTACTGCCAGCACCAGCCTGTGAGGGCCAGTGGGTGCTCACTACTGCCAGCACCAGCCTGTGAGGGCCAGTGGGTGCTCACTACTGCCAGCACCAGCCTGTGAGGGCCAGTGGGTGCTCACTACTGCCAGCACCAGCCTGTGAGGGCCAGTGGGTGCTCACTACTGCCAGCACCAGCCTGTGAGGGCCAGTGGGTGCTCACTACTGCCAGCACCAGCCTGTGAGGGCCAGTGGGTGCTCACTACTGCCAGCACCAGCCTGTGAGGGCCAGTGGGTGCTCACTACTGCCAGCACCAGCCTGTGAGGGCCAGTGGGTGCTCACTACTGCCAGCACCAGCCTGTGAGGGCCAGTGGGTGCTCACTACTGCCAGCACCAGCCTGTGAGGGCCAGTGGGTACTCACTACTGCCAGCACCAGCCTGTGAGGGCCAGTGGGTACTCACTACTGCCAGCACCAGCCTGTGAGGGCCAGTGGGTACTCACTACTGCCAGCACCAGCCTGTGAGGGGCTGTGGGTACTCACTACTGCCAGCACCAGCCTGTGAGGGGCTGTGGGTACTCACTACTGCCAGCACCAGCCTGTGAGGGGCTGTGGGTACTCACTACTGCCAGCACCAGCCTGTGAGGGGCTGTGGGTACTCACTACTGCCAGCACCAGCCTGTGAGGGGCTGTGGGTACTCACTACTGCCAGCACCAGCCTGTGAGGGGCTGTGGGTACTCACTACTGCCAGCACCAGCCTGTGAGGGCCAGTGTGACAGGATCCACTCCCTAATTGAAGGTGTTGGGATTATGGCAGCTCCCCGTATGTTTGTGTCTGCATCTGTATATAGGTGAGGGAGAGAGTAAGACAGTTATGAGATAAATGTGATTGAGCAAGGGCAGGCATGTAGAAATTTCAATTGGTCCAGATGGGATGCATCCTAGGTTGCTGAGGGAAGTAAGGTGGTGATAGCGGAGGCTCTGGCCACAATCTTCAGTTCCTTCTTACATATGAGAGCGGTGCCAGAAGACTGAGGATTGCAAATATTACACTAAAATGGTACCATCAAACTAAATGGTACAATTTTAAAGGGGTGCAGCAACAGAGAGACCTCGGGGTTCACATACACAAGTCTTTGAAGTTGAGAAGGCTGATGAAAAGTATACGGGATCCTTGGCTTTATAGAGGGTTTAAACAAATTTGGCAGGGGGATGGGCACCAGAATGAAACATTAGAAAGGAGAAACAAGGTGCAGAGGACTGGGAGAGACAAATAGCACTCGAATAAAGAATAGTTCAGAAATAGGAGGGGGCAAACGTGAGGCAGTCTAAGATGAGTTTGGAGTGCATGTGCGTAAATGCACGTAGCGTGGTAAATAAGGTTGGTGAGCTGCAGGCTCAAGTCGCCCAACGGGACTATAATATAGTGGCAATAACAGAGACCTGGCTCAAAGAAAGGGAGGATTGGGTACTTAATATTCCTGGCTACAAGGTATTCAGGAAAGATAGGGAGGGAAAAACTGGAGAGGGGGAGCGGTGGCAGTGTTGATCAAAGAAACTATTATAGCACTGGAAAGGGATGATGTAGTTGAGGGGTCAAAGACAGAATCTATTTGGTTAGAATTAAGGAACAATAGAGGAGCCGTTATGCTACTGGGTTTATACTATAGGCCACCAAATAGTGGGAAGGAGGTAGAGGAGCAAATTTGCAGGCAAATTTCAGAAAGATGTAAGAACGAAAGAGTTGTGATAATGGGGGACTTCAATTATCCCAATATAGACTGAGATAGGAACAGTGTAAAGGCCAAAGGAATTCTTGAAATGTATACAAGAGAACTTTCTTGATCAATGTGTTTCCAGCCCAACGAGGAAGGAAGGAAGCACAGCTGGATCTAGTTCTGGGGAATAAAGTGGGGCAGGTGGAGTAAGCTTCAGTGGGGTAGCATTTGGGGAACAGAGATCACAATATCACTAAGTTTAGAATAGTTATGGAAAAGGACAAGGAACAATCAAGCGGAAAAAGGAAAAATCAAATTTTGAAAAAATATTCAACTGGTGGAGGGCTAATTTCAGTGAGTTAAAAGGGACCTTGCCCAGGTGTGCTGGAATCAAAATTGGTAGGCAAAACAGTAATTGAACAATGGAAGACCTTCAAGGAGGAGATGGTTTGGGTACAGAGTAGACACGTTCCCATGAAGGGGAAAGGAAGGGCATCCAAAGCTAGAGCTCCCTGGATGACTAAAGATATAGAGACTAAAATGAATCAGAAAAGAGGCTTATGACAAATGTCAGGTTCCTAATACAGTAGAGAACCAGGCTGAATACAGGAAGCACAGAGGAGATCGAAAAAAGGGAACAAGACGGGCAAAGAGAGTATGAGATTCGATTAGCAGCTAACATAAAAGGGAACCTAAAAATCTTTTATAAACATAAAAATATTAAAAGGGTAGTCAAAGGAAGGGTGGGGCCAATTAGGGATTTAAAAAGATCATCTTGTGGAGGCAGAGGGCATGGCTGAGGTACTAAATGCGAAAGGAATACCTCGCATCGGTCTTCAATAGAGAAGAGCATGCTGCCATTGTTATCAGTAAAGGAGCAGGTAATAGCGATATTGGATAGGATAACAATAGATAAAGAGGAGGTACTTAAAAGATTGGTAGTGGTAAAAGTAGAAAAGTCTCCTGGTCCGGATGGGATGCATCCTGGGTTACTGAGGGAAGGGTGGAAATTGCGGAGGCTCTGGCCACAATCTTCCAATCCTTCTTCGATATGGGGGCGGTGCCAGAGGACTGGAGGATTGCAAATGTTACACCCCTGTTCAAAAAGGGGAGAGGGATAAACCCGGCAATTACAGGCCAGTCAGCCTAACGTCGGTGGTGGGGAAACTTTTAGAAACAATCATAGAATCATAGAAGTTACAACATGGAAACAGGCCCTTCGGCCCAACATGTCCATGTCGCCCAGTTTATACCACTAAGCTAGTCCCAATTGCCTGCACTTGGCCCATATCCCTCTATACCCATCTTAACCATGTAACTGTCCAAATGCTTTTTGAAAGACAAAATTGAACCCGCCTCTACTACTGCCTCTGGCAGCTCGTTCCAGACACTCACCACCCTTTGAGTGAAAAAATTGCCCCTCTGGACCCTTTTGTATCTCTCCCCTCTCACCTTAAATCTATGCCCCCTCGTTATAGACTCCCCTACCTTTGGGAAAAGATTTTGACTATCTACCTTATCTATGCCCCTCATTATTTTATAGACTTCTATAAGATCACCCCGAAACCTCCTACTCTCCAGGGAAAAATTGTAAACAATTTTACAACACCAAGTTATAGTCCAGCAATTTTATTTTAAATTCACAAGCTTTCGGAGGCTACCTCCTTCCTCAGGTGAACGATGTGGAGAAGGAGGTAGCCTCCGAAAGCTTGTGAATTTAAAATAAAATTGCTGGACTATAACTTGGTGTTGTAAAATTGTTTACAATTGTCAACCCCAGTCCATCACCGGCATCTCCACATCCAGGGAAAAAAGTCTCAGTCTATCCAACCTCGCCCTATAAGTCAAACCATCAAGTCCCGGTAGCATCCTAGTAAATCTTTTTTGCACTCTTTCTAGTTTAATAATATCCTTTCTATAATAGGGTGACCAGAACTGTACAATAATCCGGGTCAAAATTAATTGGCACTTGGAAAGGCCTGGGCTAATAAATAAAAGTCAGCACAGATTTGTTAAAGGAAAATCGAGTTTGACAAACTTGATTGCGTTCTTTGATGAAGTAAAGGAGACGGTCGATGAGGGGAGTGTAATGTTGTGTAAATGGACTTTCCAAAGGCATTTGATAAAGTGCTACATAATAGACTTGTTAGAAAAATTAAAGCCCATGGGATTAAAGGGACAGCATGGATATAAAATTGGCCAAGGAACAGAAAGCAGAGAGTAGTGGTGAACGGTTGTTTTTCAGACTGGAGGGAAGTATACAGTGGTGTTCCCCAGGGGTCAGTATTAGGACCACTGCTCTTTTTGATATATATTAATGACCTGGACTTGGGTATCGAGGGTATAATTTCAAAATTTGCAGATGACACGAAACTCGGAAATGTAGTAAACAATGTGGAGGATAATAACAGACTTCAGGAGGACAGAGACAGACTGAAGAAATGGGCAGACACATGGCAGAGAGAAGTGTGAAGTGATTTCATTTTGGTAGGAAGTATGAGGAGAGACAATATAAACAAAATGGTACAATTTTAAAGGGGGTGAAGGAACAGAGAGACCTGGGGGTGCACATACAAAAATCTTTGAAGGTGGCAGGATGAGTTGAGAAGGCTGTTTCAAAAAAGCATATGGGATCCTGGGCTTTAGTAATAGAGGCATAGAGTACAAAAGCAAGGACGTTATGCTAAACCTTTATAAAACACTGGTTAGTCCTCAGTTGGAGTATTGTGTCCAATTCTGGGTACCACACTTTAGGAAGGATGCCAAGGCCTTAGAGAGGGTGCAGAAGGGATTTAGTAGAATGGTGCCAGGGATGAGGGACTTCAGTTATGTGGAGAGACTGGAGAAGCTGGGATTGTTCTCCTTAGAGCAGAGAAGTTAAGGAGAGAGTTAATAGAGATGTTCAAAATTATGACGGGTTTTGATAGAGTCGAACTGTTTCCATTGGCAGGAAGGTCGAAAACCAGAGGATACAGATTGCAGATAGTAGTTAGTTATGATGATCTGGCATGCAGCCTGAAAGGGTGGAGGAAGCAAATTCATAGTAACTTTCAAAAGTGAATTGGATAAACATTTGAAGGTGAGAAATACCTGAAAAGGAAAAGTATGCAGGGTTCTGGGGAAAGGGAAGGGGAGTGAGACTAATTGGACAAGTCTTTCAAAGAGCTGGTACAGGCGCGACAGGCTGAATGGCCTCCTTTATTCCATAAGATTCTATGATTCTGTGGCATTATACACAGTACTGCTGATGATACAAAGCTGGGTGGGAAAATCAGCTATGAGGAGGACACAAAGAGTCTGCAAAAGGACATAGACAGGTTAAGTGAGTGGGCAAGAAGGTGGCAGATGGAGTTTAATGTGGGGAAATGTGAGGTTATTGACTTTGTAGGAAGAATAGAAAACCAGAATATTTTTTAAATCGTGAGAAACTATTAAATGTTGGTGTTCAGAGACACTTGGGTGTCCTCATACAAGAAAAATTGTAAACAATTTTACAACACCAAGTTATAGTCCAGCAATTTTATTTTAAATTCACAAGCTTTCGGAGGCTTCCTCCTTCCTCAGGTAAATGTCATACAAGAAACACAAAGTTAGTATGCAGGTACAACAGGCAATTAGGAAAGCAAATGGCATGTTGGCCTTTATTGCAAGGGGGTTGGAGTACAAGAGTAAGGAAGTCTTACTACAATTGTACGGGGCTTTAGTGAGAACTCACCTGGAGTACTGTGTACAGTTTTGGTCTCCTTATCTAAGGAAGGATATACTTGCCTTAGAGGCGGCGCAACAAAGGTTCACTAGATTGATTCCTGGGATGAGAGGGTTGTCCTATGAGGAGAGATTAAATAGAATGGGCCTATATTCTCTGGAGTTTAGAAGAATGAGAGGTGATCTCCTTGAAACATATAAGATTCTGAGGGGGCTTGACAGGGTAGATGCTGAGAGGTTGTTTCCCCTGGCTGGAGAGTCTAGAACTAGGGGGCACAGTCTCAGGATAAGGGGTCGGCCATTTAAGACTGAGATGAGGAGGAATTTCTTCACTCAGAGGGTTGTGAATCTTTGCAATTCTCTACGCCAGAGGGCTGTGGATGCTGAGTTGTTGAGTATGTTCAAGGCTGAGATCAATGGATTTTTGGACTCTAAGGGAATCAAGGGATATGGAGATTGAGCGAGGAAGTGGAGTTGAGGTCGAAGATCAGCCACGATCTTATTGAATGTCGGAGCAGGCTCGAGGGGCCGTCTGGCCTATTCCTGCTCCTATTTCTTATGTTGTTATATTAAAAGGGAGCAGCCATTTTGTGTATAACAAGATCTGTTTTTGGTCATGTTGGATGTAGGAGGAAGCTTGGCCAGGACAACAATAACTTTCATTTATATAGCACCTTTAAAGCAGGCAAATGTCTCAAGGTGCTTCACTGGAGCGTAATCAGACAAAAATTGGCGTAGAGGAAAAGAAGATATTAGGAGGGGTGACTAAAATCTTTGTCAAAGAGCTAGGTTCTAAGGACCCTCTTGAGAGAGAATTCCAGAGCTTAGGGCCTAGATGGCTGAAGGCACGGCATCAATGGAGGAGCGAAGGAAGTGGGAGATGGAGGAGAGGCCAGAGTTGCAGGATTGCAGAAATCTCGGAGTGCTGTCGGGCTGGAAGAGGTTACAGAGATAGGGAGGGACTAGGACAGGACCAGAACAAAAATCCCATCCTATGCTTAATCTCTTCAACCCTTTAATCCTATTTTACACTCTCTCTGTCGTACTTCTCGATCATTTCTTTCACCAAAAAAAACCCCGACCTAGCTCCCTTTTTAATCTGCTGACACTATCCTCATACACTAGATCTCCGGTCAGTCTTACACATTGCCCACCCTCCGTGAGAAGTGATTCAGTCTAAACTGTGTATTCTCCTTCCCTCTCCTGAGCACGAGTCTGAGTCAGTCCAGTGCCCTCTCCAGCCTCACTGTGACCATAAGAGATAGGAGCAGGAGTAGGCTATTCGGCCCCTCGAGCCAGCTCCGCCATTTAGTGAGATCATGGCTGATCTGATTTTTACCTCAACTCCACTTTCCTGCCCTTTCCCCATATCCTTTGACTCCCTTGCTGATCAAAAATTTGCCTAACTCAGCCTTGAATGTATTCAATGAATGTATTCAATACCCTGGAACCTGTGCCAGCCCAGTGCTCTTTCTCAGCTCACTTACCCCGGTACGTGTATCCATCTTTTAGTCTTGTAGCGGTGCGATCCTCATTGTTTTCCTTACTGCTGAGTCATAATTCTCTGCGTCCCTGAGCTGGGATTGACCAGATTCCTCTCTGCTGCCTGCACCCCCTCGCTCGTCGCCTCCCTCCCCTCTGCCCTCTGGCTCCTCACCTCCTTCCCACCCCCACCCCTCGCCCTCTCCCCTCCGCCCCCCAAACCCTGCTCTCTGGCTCCTCACCACCTCCCCCCGCCCTCTCGCTCCTCGCTTCCACTCCCTCGCCCTCCCCCCTCCCTACCTTGCCCTCTCGTTCCTCACTTCCGCTCCCTCGCCCTCTGGCTTCTCACCTCCCTCCTCCATGCCCTCTGGCTCCTCACCTCCTGCCCTCTCACTCCTTGCTTGCACCCCCTCACCCTCCCCCCTTTGCCCTCCCACCCCTCTCACTCCCAGCCAGCACATTGTGTTGCCAGACACGAACCAGATGGAGCTGCAATTCCTTCCACTCTTATCTGCAAAGTGTTTCTTGGCTGCCTTGCCCTTGGAGAACAAATCCAAAATATTTTCCTTTATTTAGGAAGGGCCCGTGTTTGGAATCCGGTTTCCGCAAACATCTGGCTTTCATTTACAGTCGCTGGGAAGCCTAAAGGAGCTGCTTATTGTAACAGTCACTCAGGACTGAGCTGAGTGGCATGAGGAGTGGAGCGTGGAGCAGACAGTAAATCCGTTTATTTTTACGATATTCTGTGCCTCTGGATTTGGAGTAGTGGGAAGAGCAGATGTGGGGATGCATCGCCGAGCTTGCAAAGCCAGAATGAATCTGATGCAAACAATCCTGTGGAATTTGAGTTGCAGCAAACAATTTTGGCCAAAGTAGCTCGGCTTCGATGTGCCACTGGTGGGATCCCAGCAGTCACTGTGTGTTTGCATAGAGGGAACAGTGCGTAAAAATACATTGTATACGCACCGTGAAGGAGCACCGAGACATGGGGGCCTCCTCTGGCTCATCGCGCATGTGAAGCAGTCACATTCGGTTTGCCCACAGTACGGTGAATTGCGCTATAAAAATAAGGGTTCCTTGAGGGCTGTATGGGGCCGCTGTATGGGGTCACTGTGTGGTGGTACTGGGACACTGCGGGTAATATGAGTGGGCACTGTGTGGAAGGTCTGGAGGGGATACTGTGCCGAGGGTCTGTGGGCATTGTGCTTAGTACAAGCTGCTGTGTCGATGATCAGAGGATGCGTTACTCATGCAGCACTCCACTGACGGAGCACCAACGCATTTACATTGCCTGCTGGCAACATCTAGTGGCAGATTGTGAGTGCTGGTCTTGGACTGTCACTGAGATCAGGAAGTTCATCCCACCACAAAACCAGCAAAATCCATGCTGCTGATCTGCACTCTGCTTCTGTGGTTTTCACAACTCTCCTGTTCTTTCTCTCTCCAACTTCTTGTCTTCTCTGTGTATTCTCGCTCGCCCCCCCCCCCACCCCGTGCTCATCCTTCCCCCCCCCCCCCCACCCCGTGCTCATCCTTCCCCCCCCACCCCCACCCCCACCCCGTGCTCATCCTTCCCCCCCCCACCCCCACCCCCACCCCGTGCTCATCCTTCCCCCCCCCCCCACCCCGTGCTCATCCA